>NC_060119.1:921621278-921924309 GCF_021461395.2 Schistocerca americana | reverse complement strand
CACACCACCTCGTAATATATATTTTTGTCGCTAATCAGGTACCCTGCCCTTGCCCTGGGGTACGGGACTACAAGCCCCACCGCCACACCCTCACCCCCCCATGTTAGGCAAAATCCTTCTGCCCGAATCATGCAGCACCATCACCGTCAGAGGGTGGTACGGGACTACAACATCCGCTTTTTTTGGTCAAGGAAAATTTAAGTGCTGCAATATTGTTGCGAAAAATGAACACCTAACCTCAGCGCTGGGGTACGGGACTACAAGCCCCACCGCCACACCCTCACCCCCCCATGTTAGGCAAAATCCTTCTGCCCGAATCATGCAGCACCATCACCGTCAGAGGGTGGTACGGGACTACAACATCCGCCTTTTTTGGTCAAGGAAAAATTAAGTGCTGCAATATTGTTGCGAAAAATGAACACCTAACCTCAGCGCTTTGCACGCTCAATAAACCACAGGCTACCCGTGAAGAAATAATAACCGCAGAACAGGCTACTATCGCATTGTATAGTGGAGGTGTCAGCAGTTCCCACACACCAGACCATTTGCGGTACCAGCCATTCACCAAGTCTGCCACAAAAGCAAACTGAATCTTGCACGGTTGCCACCTACACAAAATGCTGCACAACATGCATGGCATCCCACCCCTGCCCTGGCGTACGGGACCACAAGCCCCACCGCCACACCCTCACCCGCCCATGTTAGGCAAAATTTTTCTGCCTGAATCATGTAGCACTATCACCGTCAGAGGGTGGTACGGGACTACAAGTCCCACCGCCACACCCCCAAAGCGAATTGCAGTGACGGAGTCACTGCCCTGTGGAAATTCACTGCCCCACCAACACAGTTAGACCGCAATAGACCGGTGACACTGTATTGTAACATATCACCCCGGACTACAAGTCCATTTAAAAAAAAAAAAAAAAAAAAAAAAAAAAAAGACGCATGGCACCCGCCCTTGTTGGGCAAAAATTTTCTGCCCGACTCATGCAGTACTATCACCGTCAGAGGATGGTCCGGGACTATAAGCCCCACCGCCACACCTCCAAAGTAAATTAAGTGAATTTGCGTCACTGCTCTGTGGAAATTTACTGCCTCACCAACACAGTTAGACCGCAATAGACCGGTGATGCTGTATTGTAACATATCACCCCGGACTACAAGTCCAATTTAAAAAAAAAAAAAAAAAAAAAAAAAGACGCATGTGTTAGTGGCGCTGAGGTACTGTTTAACTGATGAGTAGGATTCGACTGATTTCAGTGGGCAATAATGGCCATCAGTCCAGTGGAACTGTCAGAAGGGAAGCCTGTTCCTTCAGTTTCTTCAAAGTATCTTAGTTTCATTTGCTCCTGTCGCTTTGACGTCTATTTTCTTTTTGAAGAGCACAAAATTTTGTACAAATTTGATTCTTACCCTTTTTTTCTACTCCCTGTATCTAAAGCGCTACAGCGCGTCAAAAAATACCAATTTTTCAAATTTCGAGCAAAGAATAGTTGGTGACAATTTCCACGATGTAAAGTTCCGTAGAAAAGATAAAGTTGCGACTCTCCTTTCTGGGTTCAATTCTGTAAAAGCCGGGAGCACTAAAATTACTCCTGTTGATCCTTTAACCCTTTTCCAAAGGATTTGTTTAATGAAACAAAGTGAAGAAGTGTTAAAAGCCTTTCTGAAATATGAACTTGCTTACTACCCAATGTCCCTATTCTCAGAAAAAGGCATGCGAAAAGGAACAAAATCTTCATTCAACAATGCCTTCGTTCCAGTGGAAGATGTGAAGTCAGGTGGACCGAGTAAATTTTTTGTCATTGATGGAGGGCACTTTATCCACAAAGTGACTTTGACTCGAAATGTTTGCTTCAAGTCAATAGCCCAAAGCTATATTTCTTTCCTGCAACGTCATTTTGGATTTCAATTTGCTATTGTATTTGATGGGTATCCATGTGAGGGAGACAAATGTAGCACAAAGAGTGCTGAGAGGATTCGTAGGTCCAAACAACATTCTTCGGTTGACGTTGTGGTTGAATCAGAAATGGTGAACCAGGTCCCTCAGGACAAGTTCTTGTACAACGAACGAAACAAGATGCGTTTGATCACACTTCTTAAAATGGAATTTCTGGAGTGTAGCATTGAAGTGCACCATGCACAAGAAGATGCTGACGTTATGATTGTAACATCTACCATTTCAAGAACCAAAGATTTTGGAAGTGTTGTCATTGTAGGAGAAGATGTTGACCTGCTTGTGCTCATGACCCGTCTGGGGCAAGGTATTGAAAACTTCTTTTTCTTAAAGCCAGGAAGAGGAAATGCTGAAGACAAGTGGTTTTCCACTGCATCTTACGAGTTTGGCAGTGAATATTTTCTGTTCACTCACGCCTTTAGCGGATGTGATACAACATCCGCTTTTTTTGGTCAAGGAAAAATTAAGTGCCGCAATATTGTTGCGAAAAATGAACACCTAACCTCAGCGCTTTGCACGTTCGGTAAACCACATGCTACCCGTGAAGAAATAATAACTGCAGGAGAACAGGCTACTATCTCATTGTATAGTGGAGGTGTCAGCAGTTCCCACACACTAGACCATTTGCGGTACCAGCTATTCGCCAAGTCTGCCACAAAAGCAAACTGAATCTTGCACGGTTGCCACCTACACAAAATGCTGCACAACATCATTCGTTGCGGACTTACCAACAAGTCCGAAGTTGGATGGGAAACTGGGAACCTCCTGAGAAATGGGGCTGGAATCACAGTGACCACGGTCCAATATCCGTTATAATGAGCCAAGATCCAGCACCTGAAGCACTTCTTCACATTGTTTCATGCTCATGCAAGCTGAACTGTGGCGGAGCGTGCTCCTGCAGAAAAGTGGATTTGAAATGTTCTTCAATTTGCAAGAAATGTATTGGGATCGACTTTGAAAACGTGCCAAAATTTTTATATGAAGACAGTGAAGGAGATGTTATGGAGGATGTTGAGGAAACCGCTGACGAAACCAACGAACTTGCTGAGGCTGACTCGCTGTTTAAAGAAGAGGTCAATCTGGGATCAACTCTATGTACAGACCCTGAATCCGTAACTCAAGGTATTTCTGGTGACACTGAGGAACCTGGCCCATCAAAACGTTGGAAGTGATGCTCATGTCTGTTTCAAGTGCGCTTAAGTGCAATATTACAAGTATTACACAACCAGAACTGTCAACATTTTTTAGTAACAGACAATACATTTTAATCGTAATAAAGCTACTTATTTTTAATGTCAACTGTGTGGCTTTTATGCATAAGAATAATTACCTACCTAATTAGGTTGCCAATTGCAGCTAATAATGGTTCGGTTTCCTGAGACAATTTATTGTGTGTGTGTGTGTGTGTGTGTGTGTGTGTGTGTGTGTGTGTGTGTGTGTGTCTTAATGATGTATTTTTATATTTATAGTTTTTCAGATACCAGGGCTGAGGTGGCCCATAGTGAACTTCAGGTAGTGATGTAAGAATCACAATAGTTGGGTGCCCAGCAATCCTCATGTTGCATACAGAGAAATTGAATACCTGAAAGTGAGGTGGTAAATTCCAACATATAACATGATGTCTAATGTATTTATACTACGCAAACAGAAACTGAAAAAATAGTGTTCAAAAATTAGGTATCTTGCCACTATGCTCAAAATTTTAAAAATTGGTATTTTTTGAGGCGCTGTAGCGCATTAGATATAGGGAGTAGAAAAAAATGGCAAGAATCAAATTTGTAGAGAATTTTGTGCTCTTTAAAAAAGAAAATAGACGTTAAAGCGATAGGAGCAAATGAAACTGAGATATTTTGAAAAAACTGAAAAAAGTCCGAAATTTTTGAAGTTTTTTGACTGCAGAAAGTTTTCCCAAGCGAAATTTTGTTGGCAAAACTCAGTTTTCTAATCTTTCCAACCATATGAATGAGTTTAAAAAATTAACTCTTCTACCCCACCTTTTGCAAGGTATATCTACTATTTGACTGGACTAAATGTGATTGTAGCTAATCTGGACTCAAGGGGAAACGAGGGCCAAGGGATAATATAACAGAAGAATGTGAATGTCGCTAATCTGTACTCAATTGTTCCCCGACGTGCAAAACTGTGAATCTTCCTTTGGCCCAAGAAATTGGGCCCGACAAGGGCGAGGAAGAGATTTCGCCCTTTTAAATAACCTTGAGATTTCGGAACAAGGAAGTTGGAGAAGGTGCCGTAATGATCCTGAAGATCGGATGCATTCTCCCAAACGACGTCACTCAAACTGAAATGTGATAAAATGATAATCTCTGATATTTAAATTATTTGTCTTTCTCTTTTATTTGTACAGATTTTTATATTACTTGTACGTAAATACATATTGACCATTGCTGTGTACTTATTTTTCATTTTAGCAGCCCAGTCTTACCAATTAAGGTAGCGAAAAAAACGAATACAAATACATATGAATGTATAAAATTAAAAAAGAATTCTATAATTCATTAGAGAGCCGTTTTCCCACTGGAAATCTCATTTCATCGAATAACTTTAACATACAAGAAAAATAATAAAATGAAATTACTTTGGCTTCCAAGTGTATGACCTCTTAATAGTGCCTAATACTAGATGCTTTTGTATCACGAAATTTCATGCTCTACGACATTGGTAATCCGACATTTTTCGTTTGGAGTACCCGTGTTTCACTTATAGGCATTGGAGCTGACTTTTTTGCCAAGTTCGTAAAAATGAAAGAACTTTGACAATTTATTACGGCCAAACGACTGCAACAATTTTGACATCTAAGTAGGTCACCATATGCTAAATTTAATCCTCTTTCAATTTGGTACAGGTCAGTAGGACGCATGTTTGCCGAGTAATAGGCGAAAACCTGAAAGAAGTGCCAAAATGTCTTGGCTTTTTAGCCACAAAGTTTGTCCCGAGGGTTTTGGAGGTCGATAATTTGGTTCGACATACTCTCAACTACATTGGTAAGATAATAAAATAAAATCTTCTTCCTCGTTTTTTACAAGCAAAAGTCCCCTTTGATGGACTACCAGCCAACGTAACTCCTAACACTGCTTGAAACTGCCAGTACAGGACATACATATATTAAAAATCGTCGTTTAAAATCTAAAGCGTTTCTATCACTTTTACCGGAAACTCAATAAAATAAGAGAGATAGTGGATTGTTCCTTTTTTTAATCAGATTGTTGTGTCCTTTTTGCATCGTAAAACCATTTTTTACCAACATTATACTACACAACCGGGTTTTATTTTAGATAGAAAATAAAGTTAATGGATCACTGACAAAACAGAAGACGAAAGTTGGATTAATCATGTTTCGTTGCAGGGGAGTACTACTTAGTAAGTAATTTTTCGAAGCGGTAGTATAAACTAAATCGAACAAAACGTTCCATGTAAGATGTGCCCAATTTTTTATTGGTTACAGAGATGAAACAGTTAGAACATGACACAAGCAAATATTCACAGACGGTGTTCAGAGTTCATTTTCGTGCATTCCACCACTGAGTTGAACGTACTTTTGAATTCTTTTGATAATTTCAGATGTATCTCCTCTGAAATCGTCTTGGCGTTCTTTTACAATGGCAGCACTATTCAAAGCCCGAAGTATCAGTTCATCTCTTAAACACACATTTTCTATGTAGACACATGTTTTACTCATCCCCGCAGCCCGGAATCTAGACGAGTGAGGTCAGGGGAACGTGACTATCTCCAGCAGAACATTAAATTTGGATAATGTGTCACCTGATGACTAGAATATACAGGAACCCTCTAAAGGTGGAAAGACATACCTGTCCTGCCAAAGAACCATCTTCCGATAATATTGTAAGTTCGTTTCCAAGAAAGTCAATATAACGCGGCCCTGTAAAACGATGCGGCTAACACAAGAGGCCCCATTACCTGGCTGTCTATAATATAACACCAAACTTTTACAGAGAAGCTTTCTTGAAAATACATTGCAGTGACACCAAATACCTGATCGTGGTATCGCATACACAAGGTATAAAAGGGCACTGCATTGGCGGAGCTGTCATTTGTACTCAGGTGATTCGTGTGGAAATGCTTCCGACCTGATTATAGCCGCACAACGGGAATTGACTGACTCTGAATGTGGAATGGTAGTTGGAGCTAGACCCATGGAACATTCAGTTTCTGAAATTGTTAGCAAATTCAATATTCTGAGTACCACAGTGTCGAGAGCGTGCCGAGAATACCAAATTTCAGGAACTACCTCTCTCACTTAACGACTGAGATCAAATGGCTCTGAGCACTATGGGACTTAACATCTGAGGTCATCAGTCCCCTAGACTTAGAACTACTTCAGCCTAACTAACCTAAGGACAGCACACACATCCATGCCCGAGGCAGGATTCGAACCTGCGACCGTAGCGGCAGCGCGGTTCCGGACTGAAGCGCCTAGAACCGCTCGGCCACAACGGCCGGCTGACTGAGATCAGTGGCGTTTGTGTAGAGTTGCCAGTACTAATGGAAAAGCAACATTGCGTGAAATAACCGCAGTAATAAATGTGGGATGTGCGGCGAGCGTATCTGTTAGAACAGTGCAGTGAAATTTGGCCTTATGGGTTATATGGCAAAAGACGACCGACGCAAGTGCAATTACTAACAGCACAACATTGGCTGCAGCGTCTCTGCTGGATTGATGACCATATAGGTTGGACCATAGACGACTGGAAAACCGTGGCATGTTTAGATGAGTCCAGATTTCAGTTGGTAAGAGCTCATGGTAGGGTGTGAGTGTGGCGCTGACCCCACGACGCCATGGACCCAAGTTGTCAACAAGGTACTGAGCGAGCTGGTGGTGGCTGGTGTGGGCTGTGTTGATATGGAATATACTGGGTCCTCTGTTCCAATTGAAGGATCATTTACTGGAAATGGTTGCGTTAGGTTCCTTGGAGACCATCTGCAGCCATTCATGGACGTCCTGTTCCCAAACAACGATGTAATTTTTATGGATGACTGTGTTCCGTGTCACACGGAGACAATTGTTCGCCACTGGTTTGAAGAACTTTCTGGACAATTCGATGGAATGATTTGGCCACCCACATCACCCGACATGAATCCCGTCGAACATTTATTGGACGCGATCGAGAGGTCACTTCGTGCACAAAATCGTGCATCGGCGACAGTTTCGCAATTATGGACGGCTAAATGGGCAGCATGGTTCGGTATTTCTGCGGGGGAGTGCCGACGACATGGAGGGAACATGGCACGTCAAGTTGCTGCGCCGGGCCGGCCAAAAGAAGGTCCGACACGATATCAGAAGGTATTCTATGACTTTTGTCATTCCAGCGTATATCTTCACAAAGAAATCTGGGTTTTCGTCGGACCACCTATGTGAGTTACAGGTGTTCTTGATTCTATCACATGTGAAACTGGCTTCATCAGTAAACAGTATTAACGGGATTTGTCGGTGATTTGCAATTATCCAACACAAAATTCCAATAATACGCAGCAAATGATACAGATTGTGGCACTGCATGCGTAATGTCCGGCATATTCTGGCGTGTGTAGAAAGCCTACATCTGCTTTTGAAAGACTACTTTCTGCAAGCTGAGTAATGTCTGCCACACCATCCGCACTCTGTCCATTCGCACGGTGTGATGAAATATGACTCTCTCTTTCCTGTGCCTTTGTCCCGCACTGTCGCAGGGTCGGCATTGTTACGTGTGGATTTGGCAAGGTTACTTTAAGGGGTGGCCGAATGACCTTCCTGCCGCCACCCCGGCGGATGAGATGATGATGAAGACAACACAACACGATGACGAAGATGAGGATAACACAACACCCAGACCATGAGCGGAGAAAAGTCCCCGACCCAGCCAGGAATCGAACCTGGGCCCCTTTGTGCGGCATTCCATCGCGCCGACCACTGAGCTATCGGGGCGGACTTCAGATGAAATATGACTAATGGTCACTACACCACTCTCACGCAGTTTAGTGAAAATACAAGTAAACCACTGGAATCTAGTACTCAGCGGTTAGGAAATCTTCTACCATTTCTCAAAGGTAACAACGTCACTATTACAAAAACAGTACCCAAGTACCATAGCGGCATACTGAACATTTCTGAATACTTGTTGCGTGCTGAAAGCATACAGTAGATTGGATCAACAGATCACCATTATAATCAAGTGCTGAAAAACTATTTATGTAAACTCGTGCATACTTTCACACTTAATTTCGTTCATCGTAGTAGGCGGTTCAGGAAAGCCCGCAACAGTGTCATTTATAATTTAAATAATGAAAACTACACCAGTTGCGTATTTTTTGATCCTTGACTGCAGTATAACTTGAAAAAGACTAAAGAGATGCTGAAAATCACACATGCAAACATCACCAAACATATACATGTAAGTAAACATACAAAAGCACTTGAAAATGAGAATAAATTCTCGAAACGCGTTGTGCTAATCATAAAAAAACAAAGTCGCACCTCTAACTTCAATACAAAAATATATAAACCCACTGTATTGTATTGTATTCCATTGTAAGCCTAGAAGCGACGGAGAGGCTCCGTCTCCGCCGCAGCCGCAGTGGTCCACAACCCCACGACGACTACCGCAGTCCACTTCACCAATCCGCCGCCCCACACCAAACCACTCTTTTAGGATTACTGTACAGTTCGGCTCCCGGTAGACCCCACCTATCCCCACAGGGAACGTCTCACACCAGACGAGTGCAACCTCTATGTTTGCGTGGTAGAGTAATGGTGGTGTACGCGTACGTGGAGAACTTGTTTGCGCAGCAATCGCGGACAAAGTGTAGCTGAGACGGAATAAGGGGAACCAGCTCGCATTCGCCGAGGCATACGAAAAACCGCCTAAAAACCATCCACAGACTGGCCGGCTCACCGGACCTCGACACAAGTCCGCCGAGCGGATTCGTGCCGGGGACCAGGCGCTCCTTCCCAATTCGGAACGCCGTGCGTTAGACCCAATGATCTCTATACTGTCTGGATGTTGAACTTCAGCTGTCTGATCGTGCCAGCCAAAGATGTTCATATTTCGTTTCTTGCCAAACTACAACATGGCTGCTGGGAATTGTCACTAGAATACGAAAAGAAAATACTTCTCGATTCCGCTCCCAAGTCAGCCTATTACATCACATGTTGACATACAGGTCAAAACAAGAAACCAGTCTGCTATTCTTTGTCGCGAACAGACCGATGGAGACTTTTTTGCCAAACTACAACATGGCGAACATGCTGCAGTTCTACACTCAGAGACCAGACTTCTACGTCCAGGTTGTATAGAGATCACTGGTTAGACCGCACGGTTAACCGGGCGGGCAACCCAGTGGAACTGCATAGCCAACGGGCGAAATGAAAATTTCTCTTTGTAATCAGATGTGCCTCTGTAACATGTAATAATCGGACACATGTTATATGGAGTGTTTTATTCTGATTGGCTTATACCGTCGTCTCCCAAAATATTTACCATGTCTCCTGAAACACCCTCTTTACAGCACGGAGCAGACAGCTTGCACTACTTGATGGTCAAAGACGGTACAAAACGAAGAAACGTTTTGAACTGCCTGAAAGGCAGACCAGGCAAGGAGAGGAATAAAAAGAGCTTGTCGGACGTCGTCCGACGTAGTAGTTTAAACGGAAGATAAAAATGTCGGCCGATATCCGACACTGAGCTGGATAGGTTTAGTACCGATCACACAGCATGTGTTGCGTCTCTTAGCCTGTGGTTTTGTAATGTATGTGGCACGCTGCAGCGAACAGAATGTGAAGTTAACGCGCCACTGCTTTAAACTTACGGCGACTAGCGAATGGATACAGGTCACGTAGTGCAGTTGCAATTTACGTCGGCTGGCATTAACTGTGTGCTGTTGGGCAAAGGGCATGGCGGCATGCGGCTTAATACCAGAGGTCTCTGCCCGACACACGAGGCAGTAACGCGCGAGCCCCGCAGGCCGGGCACGCACGCCAAACAAAGCTCGCCTGTCCAGAATTAGAGGGCCGCTGCACAACCCCTGGCTGCCCTACACCGTCCTGTCGCCACAGCACTGACTCATCCCTCGCCCCTGTCGCATCACTCAAACCGTTCGCACTACGTCTTGCGATGCAGTCAACTCTGATGACGTTCTCCCTCTCAGGTTCTTTCGCTGCCGGGCAGTACATGGTTTCTGGATTCAGAGCTCGCCTTGATGATGTTTTCCTTTTCTGGGGCAACAGTCAAGAAAAATTTTCGAAAAGATATTTCCGCCGCTTGACTGTATATAATGTGTTTATTTCACTATCTAGATTTTGGCCTTAGGTCATTTTCAAGTGTTACGACGTCATAAATCGGGTGATGGAGTATTGCTTATGATGTACTGTACAGCCGAATCACATAATAGCATAACCTCTCACAATAATAGTAATCACTCTGACACTTGTTCACGCAAAATATACTGCTAATCAGTTAATAACTCTTATATTAACACAGCAGACGCCGTGCAGTTAATGAAATCTACTATTTTTACTGCAGTGGCAAGAGATTTTCGCGAAACGAATTTGTACGATTTTAAATACCGCGTTTACTACTGCTTTATTGTGACTGGTTGTTTAAGGGGCAGTCGATTGAAAACGAGGCAGATGGGAAAAACGTACGTAAACTGTTTATTGTGTCGAAAGCAATCGCCATGGCTGTTAGTACATTTATCTCACTGCGAGATAAGATGGCCATTGCCTTCAGGGAATAATGTTTGCGGTTGCCTGCGGAACCATGATTGAACCCAGGTGTGCACCTTTCCGTCCTCTAAACTACCCGCTCCTTCCTACTTGCAGCTATTGTCCAGATTAGTCTGTTATGAAGATTTGAGAGAAAAGACGATTACGACAAACTTTCTAGTTTACTGATCTTTTCTCGTAGAGTTGACTCCAGTTGTTCTTGTCTAGGGGTCTGATTCTTGAAGCTGAAATTCTCTCATTTTAGGTCCACATGGTTGTATTGTTCTAAATAAGTTTGAAGATTGTTGTTGCAGAATTTTTGTTGTTGTTGTCGTTGTTTTGGTCTTCAGTCCTGAGGCTGGTTTGATGCAGCTCTCCATGCTACTCTATCCTGTGAAAGCTTCTTCATCCCCCAGTACCTACTGCAGCCTACATCCTTCTGAATCTGCTTAGTGTATTCATCTCTTGGTCTCCCTCTACGATTTCTACCCTCCACGCTGCCCTTCAGTACTAAATTGGTGATCCCTTTATGCCTCAGAACATGTCCTACGAACCGGTCCCTTCTTCTAGTCAAGTTGTGCTACAAACTCCTCTTCTCCCCAATTCTGTTCAATACCTCCTCATTAGTTATGTGATCTACTCATCTAATCTTAAGCATTCTTCTTTAGCACCACATTTAAAAAGCTTCTATTCTATTCCTGTCGAAACTGTTTATCGCCCATGTTTCACTTCCATACATGGCTACACTCCATACAAATACACTGCTGGCCACCGTAAATGCAACACCAATAAATACAAGAGGTAGCACAACAAAATTTATTTTGTAGATAACATGTTGACCAAGTATCAAATGATTACGTTTACAGACGTCTGTGACATGTGGTTCCTGCCAGAATCAGTAGCCAGAGTAGCCGCCATTGTTGGAGATCTCCGCTGCCACACGTCTCGGTATTGAGTCAAAGAGACGTTGGATGTGTTCCTGGGGTACAGCAGCCCAAGCAGCTTCCACACGTTCCCAAAGATCATCTGGTGTGGCAGCTGGGGATGTAATCTGGGTCACTCGTTGAGCAACCATGGACCATATGTTTTCTATCGGCGAAAGATCCGGAGAGCGAGCCGGCCAGGGAAGCACTTTAATCTGGTTATTGACGAAGAGCCTTTGGACAATGCGTGCCACGTGTGGTCGCGCATTATCCTGTTGAAATATGGCTGTGGCCGAGCCCTGAAGGTAAGGAAGGACAACTGGCTCCAGCACCTCGGATATGCAGCGCCGGCTATTTAAAGTACCGGCAATGCGTACTAGAGGCGTGCGAGAGTAATATCCAATACCGCCCCATACCATAATGCCCGGTGCAAGACCAGTGTGGCGGTGCATAATGCAGCTGTCCAGCATCCTCTCTCCACGGTGTCTCCACACTCGAATCCGACCATCGTGGTGCTACAGACAGAAGCGTGCCTCGTCAGTAAAGACAGCGTCATTCCATTCTGCCGTCCACATCCGTCTGTCATCACACCATTGGCGACGGAGACGTCTGTGGTTCTGCGTCAATGGTAGACGAAGCGATGGACGTCTTGCGGACAGACCACTCTGCTGTAAACGGCGTCGAATGGTACGCGCAGACACTGGATGATCCGTTACAGAAGCAACGTGCTGTGCTATGGTTCAGGATGTCACTGAGCGATCCGTCACTGCCATGCGCACAATTTGCCTATCAGCATGTGCAGTGGTGCATCGAGGTGAATGCGATCGACCACGTCGGTCCGTGGTACCCTCCTGCATCCAACGGTCACATATCCGCATTACAGATGTTTGGTTTCGTCCAAGACGACTAGCGATGTCTCTGTATGATAATCCACAATCTCGGTAAGCCACTATCCTTCCTCTGTCGAACTCGGATACTTGATCAAACGATGTTCGCTGTTGTCTACGAGGCATAACTGATCGTCTTGTGAAACAACCACAAGGTAAACACACGTGCCGAACGTACACTAGTCAAAATCGCCAAGCCTTAAATGGCGCTATGAGGTGGCGCCACAGGCGCGCGTGATGTGCGTCTGTGCTGAAATTCTAATCAGTTGCATATCTCATCGCTGCAAACCCATGGTGTAAATTTCACTTGATTCGGATGCTTCCTTCAGGGTGTTGCATTTACGGTGGCCAGCAGTATACTTTCAGAAACGACTTCCCGACTCTTAAATCGATACTCGATGTTAACAAATTTCTCTTCTTCAGAAACGATTTCCTTGCCATTGCCAATCTACATTTTATATCCTCTCTACTTCGACCATCATCAGTTATTTTGCTCCCCAAATAGCAAAACCCCTTTACTACTTTAAGTGTCTCATTTCCTAATCTAATTCCCTCGCATCACCCGATTTAATTCGACTACATTCCATTATCCTCGTTTTGCTTTTGTTGATGTTTATCTTATACCCTCCTTTCAAGACACTGTCCATTCCGTTCAACTGCTCTTCCAAGTCCTTTGCTGTCTCTGACAGAATTACGATGTCATCGGCGAACCTCAAAGTTTTTATTTCTTCTCCATGGATTTTAATGCCTACTCCTAACTTTTCTTTTGTTTCCTTTACTGCTTGCTCAATATACAGATTGAATAACATCGGGGAGAGGCTACAACCCTGTCTCACTCCCTTCCCAACCACTGCTTCCCATGGTCATACCTTCATGGAATAATGTTCGCGGTCGCCTACGGAACCATGATTGAAACCAGGCGTGCATCTTTTCATCCTCTAATCTACCCGCTCCTTCCTACTTGCAGCTATTGTCCAGATTAGTCTGTTATGAAGTTTTGAGAGAAAAGACGATTACGACGAACTTTCTAGTGTACTGATCTTTTCTCGTAGAGTTGACTCCAGTTGTTCTTGTCTAGGGGTCTAATTTTTGCAGCTGTAATTCTCTCAGTTTAGGTCCTCATGGTTGTATTGATCCAAATAAGTTTGAAGATTGTTGTTGCAGAATTTTTGTTGTTACATTAACATATTTTGTCTGTATATCATACAGTCTTTTGATTTTTCACGTCAACAAAGCCGAATTTACAACGTAAGCACGAAATATAAAAATACGTCCGATCACATCAGAGGCATGCTTACTGCTATCTCACTCAGCGGAAATAACAGTATTCCAAAGGGTTTACAATTTTTCTTGACAAATGACTTTCTATTAGTTTCTATTATTATTTCATAAATGAATCGAGAAATAAACGTAATAAACTGTACTAGATTTCCTAATTAATAATAGAGATTTTAAGCGTGCCAAAGAATTCGTAATTTCAAATGTTTCTACAAAAATAATTTTAACTGTACATTCTGAACTAGTACTTATCGGTCATAACATCCAAATAAAGTAATGCCATTTCATAAATTTTAGCTTGAAATATAATTTACTGTGTATAAAATTATACGGCAGTTTTCAGAAAAGCAGCTGAGATGATACTGACCCTTTCAAAATTCGAAAAATAATACTGGTATTGATAACTGCTGCAGAGGAAAAATAATTGCTAGAGGAAGATGTCCCGTTACAATACGAAGCAAATCGGCGGCCACTAATGTCTTTCTACAGGGCTCCAAAAAATATGGAAATCAAATGGGGAGAGTTGTAGCAGTTTGGAAGATGTGTAAGGGCCCCCATGTAGCTAACTTTATTTCCAGTACACTGCAGAAGTTTCGCTGGGAAGCCCTTACACATCTTCCATACAGTACCGATCTCTCCTGTTGTGATTAACATATTTTTAGTGCCCTGAACAAAGACTTTCGTAGCCATTGGTTTGCTTTGGACGAAGAGGTGGACGCTTGGGTACAATTATGGTCCATAGGCAACCCCAAACCTTGAGGCTTTGACAATCTTGTCTCACTGTTGATGAATATATCAACAGTTACGGCCATTATTTTTGAAATAATAAAGAGTTTACATGCTTTTTCCTACGTCTCGTTTTCAATTGACAATTCCTTGTAGAAGAAAAGATAGCGAATTCATCACGCTGTCTTTTAATGAATTTATGACGAAAGAATTATTTAAATAATCACTGAGAAACTGACTTTACAAGACGTTTTCGAACTTAGTAGGATTGTTGTCATATCTTGTACGACATGTAGGCAACGCTTCGAAAACATCATCAGCTTAATTAATCGCCACTAATTAATAATAATCGTTAAAACGTTTTTACAACCGAGATCCCGATGAAAATGAAGACAGTTTTAACAGATTGATAGAACAACAGAAGGAAAAAGCAGCATGAAATTGGAAAACAGCACTACACGGTTCACAGATCTGTGCTCGCTAAGTATATGATTCACAAAGAAGGGGTTGTTCCTGAGAACAACGGTCTCAGTCAACTTTCCGTTTGTGCAATCTGAAATCCATTACTTTTCGTACCAAAAATGGAGCACGTGGTTTTATATTGACTTTGCATTCAAAATCGTTCATTCTACTCTGTATATTAGATAATACTTTGTCATTGTTAATTAATATAGCATATAATTCAACCCTTTGATTTCCCCTAATACCTTTAATTTCATCTACTTCTCCTTGAAGAACTGTATCTTTTCAACCAGTGCTTGATTTGTGACGGTACGCATAGGTACACAAATGGCTCTGAGCACTGTGGGACTTAACATCTGAGGTTATCAGTCTTCTAGAACTTAGAACTACTTAAAACTGACTAACCTAAGGACATCACACACATCCATGCCCGAGGTAGGACTCGACCCCTGAGACCGTAGCGGTCGCGCGATTCCAGATTGAAACGCCTAGAACCGCTCGGCCACAATGGCCTGCCACAGGTACACAATGCCGGTACTTCTGACGAGAACAAATCAGAGCTGCAGATTTTGAGAAGTGGTGCGATATAACTTTTGCTGAAATTGAATCAATGTGGAACAAATGTTGTATTCATACTTTAAAATACTCAGAAAAAGAGTTAAAAACATCCCCTGGAAGCTGGAAGGTTACTATACTGGAACCTTTTCTTTCTTTCTCTCTCTCTCTCTCTCTCTCTCTCTCTCTCTCTCTCTCTCTCTCTCTCTCTTTTACAAGATAAGCACTGTTTTCATCATTCATCATGTGAGCCAGTATTGTCATCCTAACTCTCTGTCTCTGATACATAATCATCGTTAAAGGTACCCAATGACATTATTGTTATCCTCATATACGCTACTTGACCATCCTCATCCATCACTTGTTCATTGTATCCTGCTGATGCTTCGGTAACATTGTATAAAAATTTGAAATGTAATCATCCCCGTTTCTCAACCAATCCCCTTTTCACAACCATTTTTCTAATTACATTTACTCATTAAGTCTACCCTTAAAGTTATATACTGGTGTGCAAAACTGAAGGACAAAAGTAACACTCACCTGACGTGTCACTGCCAAATATCATAACTCGGTGAAATTTGTACCGTACATAGAAAGAACCGCTGCAGCATAGTACAGAAGGTAAATAAAAGAAATAATCAGTGATACGAAGAGAAATCACATTTTCATTTAAAGACAATAATGACAATGAAGTCACCACGATTTACCACGGTCCTCTGGCCTTTACGAAAGGCGGGGCGCGGTTCTTAATAGGGTGGGCTACAACGCGCTCCTATGTTGGCCATAAGACTGATAAAGAGTTCTTGTGGTATGGCGTTCCATTCCTCGACAACTGTTGGGTGATCGTTAGTCCACCTGGACGTGCTGCAATACATCACCCCAACGCATTCCACTCCTGGTCTGTCCGATGTGATCCTGCATTGTCATCCAGCGCCGAATGTATCCCTGAAAAGGCGCATAAGGGCAAAAAGCTCAGTTTCACAACAACATTGACTGGTGACTGTACTGTTCAAAGATTTGGAGATTAGTACGCCAATCAACATTATGCCTAAACACACCATAATACCTGGACTACTAAAACGATCATGTTCGACAGTGCTGGACATAATGGGATAGTTAGGCATATTTTCGTGACATTTCGGTCATTTCCGCCTATATTCGTTGTAGTGATCTCATTCATTTGTTATCGTTTGCAAGTTATTTTTAAAAAATGAAATTGCATTTATAAAGTGTCAGCATGCGTAGACACCGGCATGCTTACATTGATTCTCTTGTATATTATCTCCTCCTCTTTGCTATCGCTTATGACAGTCGGTCACTGTCACAGCTTTTCCAGACCGCTGATCAAGGTATCCTGACCATCCGTCACTGGAATGGGTAAACAATTCTGTATGGACATTAAATCATGATGTGGCATAAACTCCACAATCCAATCCGTACCATAAAACGTAGATTTTGTGGCGAAAAATAATTGCTCTCTATTTTCTGTTTTCTCTGTCTTTTTTGTGTACTCATCGGTAGTTGATAAGGATTAAATAATAGCCGGACGGAGTGGCCGTGCGGTTCTAGGCGCTACAGTCTGGAGCCGAGCGACCGCTACGGTCGCAGGTTCGAATCCTGCCTCGGGCATGGATGTGTGTGATGTCCTTAGGTTAGTTAGGTTTAATTAGTTCTAAGTTCTAGGCGACTTATGACCTCAGAAGTTAAGTCGCATAGTGCTCAGAGCCATTTGAACCATTTGAACCATTAAATGTTCCATTAATCTACATCTATCTATTTACATGGCTACTCAGCAAATCAAACAAGTGTCTAGCAGAGGGTTCATCGAACCACTTTCACAATAATTCTCTGTTATTCCAATTTCTAACAGCGAACGGAAAAACGGACATCTATATCAGTACGAGAGAGCTCCGATTTCCCTTATTTTGTTATAATGGTCGTTTATTCCTATTTAGGTCGGGGTCAAAAAATCACTGTCGCCTTCGAAGGAGAAAGTTGGTGACTGAAATTTCGTGACAAGATTCCGCCACAACGAAAAACGCCTTCCTTTTAATGTTATCCACCCCAAATCCTGTACCATGTCAGAGAAACTCTCACCCCTATTTCGCGACAATACAAAACGTGCTTCTCTTCTTTGAACTTTCTCGATGTATCCTGTCAATTCTGTGTAGTAAGGATCCCACACCGCGCGACAGTACTTCAAAAGAAGACGGGCAAGCGAAGTATGGGCAGTCTCCCTTGTAGCTCTGTTACATTTTCTACGTGTTCTGCCAATAAAACGCAGTCTTTGGTTTGTCTTCCCCAAAATTTCTGCGAGTTCTTTCCAATTTAAGTTGTTTGTAATTGTAATTCCTAGGTATTTAGTTGAATTTACAGCCTTTAGGTCTTATTGATTTATCGTGTAATCGATGTTTAACGGATTCCTCTTAGCACTCATGTGGATGATCTCACGGTGTATTATCCAATGACTACAATATCATTGAGTCACTGTTGGAATCGGCCAACTCATACAAATACCTGGTTGTAGCACTTTTTGTAGGGATATGAAATGGAATAGCACTTATGTTCAGTCGTGGATAGACTTCGTTTTATTGGCAGAATACTGGGGAAGGGCAATCAGTCTACGTAAGAGATCAGTTACAAATAACTCGTGCGACACATCCTACATTGTTGCTCAAGTGTATGGGATGCGTACCAGATAGGCCTCACACGGAATATTGAACGTATAATGAGAAGGGCAGCGCGAGTGGTCACAAGTTTGTTTAATCCCTAGGAGAGTATCACAGAGATACCGAAGGAAAATTGTACTGGCAGACTCTTGAAGACAAACGTAAACTATCTTGAGAAAGTCTACTAACGAAGTTTCAAGAATCGGTTTCAAATGATTACCCTAGGGAAATACTACAATCCTCTACATATCACTCACACAGGGATCGTGAGGATAAGATCTGAATACACTACTGGCCATTAAAATTGCTACACCACGAAGACGATGTGCTACAGACGCGAAATTTAACCGACAGGAAGAAGATGCTGTGATATGCAAATATTAGCTTTTCAGAGCATTCACACAAGGCTGGCGCCGGTGGCGACACCTACAACGTGCTGACACGAGGAAAGTTTCCAGCCGATTTCTCATACACAAACAGCAGTTGACCGGTGCTGCCTGGTGAAACGTTGTTGTGATGCCTCGTGTAAGGAGGAGAAATGCGTACTATCACGTTTCGGACTTTGATAAAGGTCAGATTGTAGCCTATCGCGATTGCGGTTTATCGTATCGCGACATTGGTACTCGCGTAGGTCGAGATCCAATGACTGTTAGCAGAATATGGAATCGGTGGGTTCAGGAGGGTAATACCGAACGCCGTTATGGATCCCAACGGCATCACTAGTAGTCGAGATGACAGGCGTCTTATCCGCATGGCTGTAACGGATCGTGCAGCCACGTCTCGATCCCTGAGTCAACAGATGGGGACGTTCGCAAGACAGCATCCATCTGCACGAACAGTTCGACGACGTTTGCAGCAACATGGACTGTCAGCTCGGAGACCATGGCTGCGGTTACCCTTGACGCTGCATTACAGACGGGAGCGCCTGCGATGGTGCACTCAACGACGGCGAACCTGGGTGAGCGAATGGCAAAACATCATTTTTTCGGATGAATCAAGGTTCTGTTTACAGCATCATGATGGTCGCATCCGTGTTTGGCGACATCGCGGTGAACGCACATTGGAAGCGTGTATTCGTCATCGCCATACTGGCGTATCGCCCGGCGTGATGGAATGGGGTGCCATTGGTTACGCGTCTCGGTCACCTCTTGTTCGCATTGACGGCACGTTGAACAGTGGACGTTACATTTAAGATGTGTTGCGACCCGTGGCTCAACCTTTCATTGGATCCCTGCGAAACCCTACATTTCAGCAGGATAGTGCACGACCGCATGTTGTAGGTCTTGTACGGCCCTTTCTGGCTACAGAAAATGTTCGACTGCTGCCCTGGCCAGCACATTCTCCAGATCTCTCACTGGCTCGTCACAATCCGCCAGTCACTACTCTTGATGAACTGTGGTATGGTGTTGAAGCTGCATGGGCAGCTGTACCTGTACACGCCATCCAAGCTCTGACTCAATGCCCAGGCGTATGAAGGCCGATATTACGGCCAGAGGTTGTTGTTCTGGGTACTGATTTCTCAGGATCTATGCACCCAAATTGCGTGAAAATGTAATCATATCAGTTCTAGTATAATATATTTGTCCAATGAATACCCGTTTATCATCTGCATTTTTTCTTGGTGTAGCAATTTTAATGGCCAGTAGTGTAAATACTGCACGTACAGAGGCATTCAGACCATTATTCTTCCGACGCTCCTACGTGAAGGAAGCAGAAAGAAACCCTAATAGCTGGTACACTGGGATGTACCCGCCGTCATGCACCTCACCGTGGTTTGCAATATATAAATGTAAATGTAGATGTAGACTTTTCATTATTTAGGGTCAATTGCCAATTTTCACTCCGTACATATATCTTTTCTAAATCGTTTTGCAATTTGTTTTGATCTTCTGATGACTTTACTAGACGATAAACGAAAGAATGGTCTGCAAATCAACCTAAGACAACTACTCAGATGGTCTCTTAAATCTTTTAGCGCAGGCAAACTTAACCAAACAGTTCTTAGCGGTCGATGTTTGTATACAACACAATTTTTTTAGGAAATACCAGTAGACAGAAAACCGAGGAAAATATTAGGACAGGTCACGTATTATTTCGAAGCGCGGCGGAATTTAGCACTCGCTGTTCTCGAATAGCAGCAGCGTTTTATAGGATATTTACGATCGACAACGCCAGGACACAAAAGGTCGTTCCGTGTTTTACTGCTGTGACCGACAGTTGGTAGAAGTTCATTGTAGCCTGCCAGCGTAAAGTTCACTGTGGAAAATCGCTGGCCTTCTTCGAACAAGAGAACTGCTGACAAAGTAGAAAATACGCAAACGCTAGAAGGACTCTCCAGCGACGTTTGTAGAGTTCTTATTAACGCGATGGTGTCCACACAATTTCATAATGAAGGTCTTTATGGAAAGTCGCTCTATAAACAAGGCAGCAGACTAATATACGGCGGTGTTGGCGGTAGCACGCGACGATGGAGACCGCACATTTTATTTGTAAACTTTACTATCATGTTGTGAGCGCCGATCAGACGAAAATTTGAGGAGGAACCCAGATCAGCATTCGAAGTGTCTTCGTGTCACATGACAAAATATGTAAAACCAATTCAATTACCCACGTCTGTTGGGTGAAAGAGCAACATCAATTTAATGCAGCCATAGTAATGACTAGGTTTGTAACCAGAAAACAGCCCTGGTAGCAGTGGCTAACGTTGAGCTGCATATCGAACGTACAGTGTTCAAAAGTAACATTACACACTTGGTTTCTCTTCTTCCACTTATGATTCACGTTCTGACCCACAACCACTACAGCGGTGAACATTAATTTTGTTAATGCATTGGGTTATTGTGTTGACACTACATGGCTTCGACAGCATATGTTCGAGATTAACGTGTACACTTATTCTTGAATTTAGCCGAAGCAGGTGGCGGAACTGTGAAGAAAGTCTGAAACAGCATTACGTAAATGAACAGAATACAACTCGTATAAATAATATGAAATGACGATTGAAACTCATACTTACTCACTCACGAATTAGTTTACGGCTTCCAAGTTCATCATCACGTAACAACCTGTGATTGCGACGTACGATTATCGTCACCTGGTTTCCTTTCCTTGTTATTACTGTTAAGTAAATTCTTTCAAGCTCCGACGAAAAAGTAGGTTGTCCACATTGCTAGCTGCGCGGGCAGAGCGGCAGGTTGGCAACCAAAAAGTCCCGGGTTCAATTCACGGCGGGTCGACGATTTTCTCTGATCGGGACTAGGTGTTGTGTTGTTCTTACGTTCCTATGTCATAACTGACATTTAACTGTTGAGGTGTCTGAATGAGCATCTCCGGAGAGCCAATAAATTAAATAAAAGTATGTCAATGTCAATGGAGAAAATAGTGAGCCTTAAATATATAACGGAAACAGCCTTAACAGAGTATTAATATTCAATTCTTAAGCTATGCAGTACTGAAGATAGGTGCACAACCTTGCAGATGCGGCCTATATGCACTGTGTGTATTTCCTGTAAACAAACCGAGTCACTCCCGGACCTTCGTGCTGCAGCACTAATGCTTACTGTACCATTTGCCTTCAAGTTTGCATTCAGTACCACCTGATTCTGTCTACAGGGTGGTCCAAAATTCCGGAAATACCCTCATAAAATTCAAATGGCGTAGCAAACAAGGAAACATAGTCCCTACACACGAGGAACGGGAAGAGGGAAACTTTATAGGCTATGCCACCAACATGGCGGCCATCCTGAAAGCCGCCATCTTGGATTCAACTCCAAAATTTCAAGTGGGAATGTGGTCATGTGACATATCAAACAGTTACAGAATTTCACCAGAAAAACAATGCCGTTGTTATTTTAAACATAGCTTTATTCATTCTCGGGTTATAGCCAGTTACATGCGGTAGCGGTGGGACGCTCGGCAGCATATGTGTTATGTTTCGAAGAGACATTACGCCGATGTTCCACAGTCCCGAGAGACCACCAACAGTCATAGGAATGGCTCGATAAGTTGTCCATTATGTTGGATTGTTAATGCTATCCTCCGAACCCAGTCCTGATGAACTTTGACCAACACATCTGGCTGAATTTGACCACACGCATCAACAATGCGCTGCTTTAGATGATGCAAATCCCGTATTTTCACAGAATAAACCAGTGCTTGGACATGAACCCAAAGATAAAAATCCAAAGGAGTCAAATCTGGTGAGCGTGGTGGCCACTCCACAGCACACCTACGACCAGTCCACTTTTGAGGGAACTGCACATCCAGGTATGCTCGCACATTGTGCCCATAATGTGGTGGGGCTCCATCATGCTGGAAGAATTCCGGAAATGTCCCGTCCTGTGTTAACGACGAGGGAAACACTTCTTCATCCAGTAACCTCAGATAACCATTGGCTGTTAACGTACCATCAATAAAAAAAGGTCCAACGACTTTGGTACCCCACACACCACACCAGACCATTACTTTTTGTGAGTCGACCGTTTTGGAAGCATCACTCCAGTGCGGATTAGTGTCGGACCAGTATCTGTGATTCTGCTTGTTCACTTCACCATTGATAAAGAAACTGTGTTCATCACTGAACAGCACCTGATAGGGGAAACGTGGGTTTATCTGCAGCTTTTGTGTCACCCATTCTGCGAACTGTACCCGACGGTCTGGGTCATCCTCATTCAGTTGTTGGAGCAGCTGAATTTTGTACGGGCGCCATTTGGGCTGCGATAAAATTCGCAGTATGGAGGTACGGCTAACCCCACATTCTTGTGACAGGCGACGAGTACTCCGTTGCGGACTCTTGCTAAGTGATGCCAACACGCTCACTGTTGTTGCTTCATCGGTGGCGGATTTTGGTCTTCCAGCCTTAGGCTTATCTGCGACAGAACCTGTTGCCCGGAATTTAGCCCAAAGCTTGGTAACTGCGCTGTGAGTGATGGACTGTCTGGTTGGGTGAAGACTGTTGAAAGCCTCAGTAACGAACCGTGTGTTTCTTTCTCCTGATATCAAGATGATTTCAGTGCGTTTTTCATGTGTTAAGGACATTTCGTAACCTGTAAATAAGGAAATAATGATTAAAACATTAGTATGAGTAAATGATACCTAACAGTTAAACACATGTAACATATCAGGCACGGGACAGTCACTTTGCACCGCTTTAGGCTCCATTTTATAACTTCTCAGTACCCAATACTCACGCTGCCGAGCGTCCCACTGCTGCCTCAAGTAATTGGCTATAATCCGAGCATGAATAAAGCTATGTTTAAAATAACAACGGCATTGTTTTTCTGGTGAAATTCTCTATCTTTCTGATACGTCACATGACCACATTCCCATTTGAAATTTTGGAGTTGAATCTAAGATGGAGGCTTTCGAGATGGCCTCCATGTTGGTGGCATAGCCTATAAAGTTTCCACCTTCCCGTTCCTCGTGTGTAGGGACTCTGTTTCCTTGTTTGCTACTCCATTTGGATTTTATCAGGTTCTTTCTGAACTTTTGGACCACCCTGTAGGGTTCGTTTTTCCGACTATGTTTTTTGTACGTTAACAATGACATGGTAGTACTGATGGTTCACTTATGAAGCAATGATTGACAGAATGTCGGTGTTTACAACGTATAAACACAGACATAAAGATGATAACGGAATTTGTCTCTTCCTTTGCGGGAATCACGAAGTGTGAGCGTAGAGTATATGGACGATATGTGACAGACGGATGTTTCGTTCGGTCTGGGACGCGTGCACGGATAGCCTAAGTGGTTAAAGCGATGAGTAGGAAATCTGGGTTCGTATTTTGGTTGGGCACAAATTTTCGTGTGTCAATAATAAAATGTACAGCCGACATCAACTGTTTAAAAGAGCAGCACATCGATGAACGACACTGTGCTGCGCTGTAGCGCAGCGATGTCAACGATACCATAGGACTTTTGCATATGTGGATTACTGCACCACTACGTGGGTGTGTTACAAGTTTTAGTGATTTACATCTACATCTACAGTCTGCAAGCTGGGAGGCGGAGGCTACTTCTGGTACCACTAACTGATTCCCCTTCCCTGGTACATTAGCGAATGGCGCGTGGGAAGAATGATTGCCGATAAACCTCTGTACCAATCCTAAATTGTTCATTGCGGTCATTTCCCGACATATATTTCGCAGGTAGGCATATATTGTTCAACACTTCTCGGAACGTATTTTCTCGGGATTACAATAATCAGCCAGTCCGTGATGTCCCTCTTGTAGCATCTGTCGTTGGACTTTGTTGAGCATCTCGGTAGAGATCTCGAATCGCCTAACGACTCCATGACGAAACGCGCTACTCTTCTTTGGATTGCGTCCGTCTGTTCGATTACTGCAATCTAATAAGGGTCGCAAACTGGTATACAATACTCAAAAGTTGGTCGAACAAGTGTTTTGCAAGTCACTTCTTTCGTGGATATTACATTTCCTTAAGATTCCTTCTATGAATCTCGTTCTGGCACCTCCTTTCCCTACAGTTTGTTTTATGTGATATTTCCACTTAAGGTAGCTCCGGATAGCTCCTTCTGGATGTTTTACAGTAGTTACTGTTTACACCGTTTTGTCATCAACAGCGTAGTTTTACAGCAGTGCATTTCTTTCCCTATGTATGCACTATAAGTTAGATTTATTAAAGTTCAGAGTCAACTGCCAGTCCCTGCACCAGTCATCAATCTTCTGCATGCTTGCTACACTTCAGTTCAGTATTCTGACGTTTCGGCCTTATTGCAAACAATCACATCGTCTGCAAACAAAATGGCTCTGAGCACTATAGGACTTAACTTCTTAGGTCATCAGTCCCCTAGAACTTAGAGCTACTTAAACCTAACTAACCTAAGGGCATCACACACATCCATGCCCGAGGCAGAATTCGAACCTACGACCGTAGCGGTCGCGCGGTTCCAGACTGTAGCGCCTAGAACCGCTCGGTCACTATGGCCGGCGTCTGCAAACAGCCTGATAGAGTTTCTGGTGTTATCCACTAGGTCATTCACATATGAGGTAGTCAGAAGCAGTCTGAAATTGTTGTAAGGGTGTTGCAGAGTTCGTTACGCTGAGAAATAATAACTGAGAGAAAAATTCTTTACGGTGCACCGTTTCTGACATAATTAACATTAAAGTTAGCCAATCAGGTCGCTGCGCGCGCAGGTTCAAGCAGCCTGCCAGAGAATGTGGCCAAACGTGTTCTTCGTTTTGTTTCCTCAAATTGAACAAAAGTATCTCTTTCGCCCACCTGGGGTTAGATTTCCCACTTCCGAAAATGGTACACTGTAAATGGTACAGTGTAAATGGTAACGAGCATTTGAGCAAGTGATGACTCATAGACTCGTAGATGTCTGTGCATTATCGCACTTTAGCTCGTACAAGTACTAGAATTTGAGTGCACAACGACTTGATTTGCGAACGTCAACTGCGCAAAGCATAACATATTTTTCCTTAACAACTATTTCTCAGCAAAGTACCCTTAAAAATTCTCACAAGCTTTTCAGACAGTCTGGTTCCTGTCCTAGTTCATTGGGGCACCCCTGACATTACCATTATATTTGTCTGTTTTGTGCCGTCAAAATCGACATGTTGAGTTCTATCTATAAAGAAGTCTTAAGCCCAGTCACAAATCTGGTGCAAAACTCAGTAACTAGTATTTTTTTAGCGACAGTACGGGACTGTATTAGTAGGACAAGGCCATACACGTGCTGTAGCGTCAAGGAGTAAGCAAGTAAGTACGGGACTGTATAAAATGCCTTCCTGAAGCCAGTG
Organism: Schistocerca americana; assembly: GCF_021461395.2. NCBI lineage: Eukaryota > Metazoa > Arthropoda > Insecta > Orthoptera > Acrididae > Schistocerca > Schistocerca americana. The sequence goes on along the minus strand of NC_060119.1, from coordinate 921,898,373 downwards.
AATACGGTGTCAACGTGAACGTCCATCTCTACAGCGCCGTAGACCTCATGGAGGAACAGAGCGAGCTGAGTTCCGCAAGATCTCTGTTTGCGGAATCCATGTTGACTATTATAGAGAAGATTTTAGTTAGTATAGTTCTCAAAAACACGTCATAATATGTAATCATAAAATGTGATCCAAAATGATGTAACAGACAGAACATCACAGTTTTTTTCGTAGTTGTGAAGTTACTGTGAAACAAAGGTATTGAAGCGTTAACTGATTCTTCTGTCGGCTATTGGTAGAACAACATTATGATAAATGAAATGCACTTCTAGAGGGTTAAGTTATTGCGTTAGCCGGTTTTCGGCTTACAAAACCGTCATTCTAAACTTCACAGAATTCTCTCCGTTTCGTATCACTTCTCACTGTTTCTTCACATTCCTCCATTTTCCTGTATTTATTGAAGTTTTTAACTTTATTGGAATTGCCATTGTACTCCATATATTCTGTTGTTACAGTCGATAAGTCTTTCTTAAGTGATTTCCGTGTGGAGGTGATTCCACGAAGGCAGTCAAGTCGCTCTGAGGACAACCACCAATCCTGCAGGGCGAGGGGAGAGAGTGGAGCGCTGGGCTGCTCTGGACTGCAGCGGGTGACGGCCGTGCGTCGTAAAGCAGTCCTCGGGGCGGCATCAAGATGGGGCGTGCTGGAACGCGAGGCGAGGCGCTGGAGCCTCCAGGCCGCGCTGTGCCGTGTGGGTGGCTGGGCGCGGCGCGCATTCCAGATGAGAAGGGCCGCGCCGCGCCGCTTCCAGCCGCCTCCAGGGTTCGCCCGATAACCAGGCGTGCTCCCGGGGGAGCCAACTTCTGCAGGACGAGCCAACTCCAGGCTAACACATAGTGCGGGGTTGTTTGGTGCTGCGGGGAAAACTGTACCTACGTAGAATCACGCACTGGCATTACCTGCTGAAGTAGCTCAACTTTGTAAGCATTCTGAAGTACTGAAGTACAAGAAACTGAAAAGAGGATGTGATGCAATACAGAAGGCTTCCATTAAGTCTCTCCACAATTTCCAAAACTTATTACCAAATCAACTGAAGAGATACCATTATAAGGATTTGTACTATGAACTCAGTGGTTGCAATAGTTTTTGAAAACACTGCATTTTTGTTTCAGGTATCCTATTGATGGATGAGATATTGTAAAATGACCTCCAAATAAAGTGGCTATTCTTCAGAAGAGAGCACACTGAACCCCGTCAACTCACTATCTCTAATAATCACACTGTCGACGGTGCGATAAAACTTTAATTTTTCTTCCTTCTTCCCGTCAGCCCAAAAAGTTACAACTCTGGATAAATTAGGTTTATCATAAGTCCGCATTTACACGGACTTGTGCACATTTTCGACGCTTAATCTACCGGCATATATTTTTAACATTTTTACTAATGTCCGCGTTTTTTACTTTTGTGAATTTTCTAATTTTTGTTTTCCTCTCGTATCGTCAATAATTTACACTCCTTTTACATCGGTAATTACATCATTTGTTATTTCTTTACAGTCAACCCTTCATGCCAGTAAAACAGAAAATTTCGATTTCTATTGCTTGCAATCGGCGTTTCGATCTCTTTAGCTTAGAGACAGCTGTGATATCTAAGTTCCTTGGCTGTAAATGTTCGGATTCCATACGATTTCCGCTTAACAGTTTATTTTTGTGTGCTACACGTATTTTTAATGTACTCATACAGCTGTCTCTTCTTGAAATCATGTACTAATGATCCAAAAATCATCTTATTAGATAAACTGAGGTAAGAGTTTCATGATATTCTAAATATAGCCTACACTTCAAAAACATCGTTTGATTCTATATGTTAATTTTTTTTATAGCTGGGCGTGCGTTTGATCATTTTTTGTTTTCCTTAAGATAATTTGATCATTTCTCGTCATAACGAAGAAGAAATGTACATTTACGGACAAACTCCAAGAAAAATATTCATGCTCTCATCCGGGAAGAGTACAACTGGAATCAGAATGTATGATATGTTGCCATGGAACCTACGTTTCAATATCAAATCAGGACGCCAGCCCGTGCGTTAAGATGTGTAGCTGCGAAGAACATTTTAGTAAATTTATTAAAATTTCTCGGTTCTTCTTTGCAGCCAGCCCATAATGCTTGTGTGTTGAGAGACTGTTTTCCTTAAGACACAGCAGACAAAGGAGAAACAGATTGACAGCTGAAACTGAAAAATTGGACTGCAATAGTAAAATTTAATTTTTAAAATATTTGTGTAAATGAATACAACTTTTAAACACTCAGCTGCCCAATGAAAAACACACATGGAACATGGGCTGTAAAGTAATGTACGTATCTGTGATATGTGTAATATTTTTTTAATTTTGTTTGTTTCATGTGTAATAAAGGCAATAGGCAACATAAAACTGAACTTAAACTTCCTGGCAGATTAAAACTGTGTGCTGAACCGAGACTCGAACTCGCGACCTGTCTGCCGAACTGAGATTCGAGTCTCGGTCCGGTACACAGTTTTAATCCGCCAGGATGTTTCATATCAGCGCACACTCTGCTGCAGAGTGAAAATTTCATTCTAAAATTGAACTAACAATATTTCATTCTGCGGTCAAAATAAATAAATAAATAAATAAATAAAATAAAATGGCTCCAAGCACTATGGGACTTAACATCTGAGGTCATCAGTCCCCTAGATCTAAAACTACTTAAACCTAACTAACCTAACGACAGCACATACATCCATGCCCGAGGCAGGATTCGAACCTGCGACCGTAGCAGCAGTGCGGTTCCGGGCTAAAAGCGCCTAGAACCGCTCGGCCACAGAGGCTGTCATTCGGCGGTCGTCAAGGGACTAGTCCGGATCTCGATAGGAACATGACAGTCACTTTTTTACCGCAGTCGTACTTTGTTACTTAAAACCAATCTCAATCTAGTACCGATCACCTGTGTTACGCTACTGATAAGAGAGATAAGAGGTACGGCAATCACACCTTTTAATTTAAAACACAAAAGACCATGTAGTACCTCTATATATGATACGTCAGCAATGATTACCTTATTCTACCCTTTCATCTAGATCTGTACCAGAACCGTCCGAAAAGCGTATTGATGAATACCTTTGAGAGTGCCCTTATCTTAGGGTTTGAGAATAAGGTAACCTTAAATAAAAAGCTAGGAAGAGTTAAAATGGTCGCTTTAATGCTTCAAGTGTTCTGCTTAGTCTCCCTCAATTTGACAACAATACACAAAGCGGTGATAAAGCCATATGAAACTGTCAGAAAAGTTCTTCTTTGAGATGTTCGAATTGCGTGAAACGCTGGCTTGAATATCCGTTACGTTGCGAAAGCGTTAACCCTTTATGTAAATTTCCGCAGTTTACCGTTATGCGGTAGGCTCCTATGTATAACACGGCGGATGTGGCGGAGGTGGTGATCTGAAATCCAGGGGGTAGAGATGATCGGGGTGCGTGACGAAGCCGTGGTAGACGGCCAGCATGCGCGCCGAGTAACAGCAGCAGCCCCCGTGCGCGTGGGTGGCGGGTGCGGGGGCGGCCACGTACGGCGGCACGGGCGGATAAAGCGCCGGCACCGAGCACACCACGGCGCGCTCCGCGGGCTCCGGCTTCGACTCCCGGCGTTCCACCTTGAGGCAGAGCGCCGTCTCCTGCACGTCGGCGCTCGGCACGCGCGGGAAGGCGCAGTTGTCCCCGATGACGCACACGTCGGCTCGGACCTCGTGCGCCGGCCTCAGGGGCTCCGGCTCCTCCAGACGGGCCTTCTTCGCGCAGGCCAGACTGTCGCCCGTGATGATTTTTTCCAGAAAAGATTTGTTCGCATTTTGCGTTTCAATCAAGTTGCGGTAATCGTTCACGCGTCTTCGTTTTAGTTTCGGAGTCAAGTTGTGTGGGGGCAAACTTTGCACACGCTACTGCCTTTTTAAAAACATTCTGGAGAATAGTTGCTCCATTACGATTTGTGACACAATAACAATTTGTGACACAACAACATCGACACACAAGTGCCACACGGCCGCTACTTAACAGTGCCTGCTCACAACTGACTGGTCGAATGCGCGTCGAAAGTTGTTAGTTGAAGCTGACGCAGTAGTTACTGCGCTGATGTCGCTTATATGCCGGCAATGAAATCCGTCTCTCGAATTTTTGGACGAACTGTCTATATCACAGGTTACTGAGGGAAAATCGGACCTTCAGACTCAGCGAAACTTCAGAACTCAATACGGAACATATCCACCGTCGCGTCCATCAACAAGAATTTTGTGGAGAGAGGGACACTGTTCGATAAAGAGAGAAGGGAATGAGTAATGCCATCTGCGGAAAACAGACAAGACAAGCCTTCAACACCGAATCACATTAGGGGCTATTCAAGTCCGTTACACCTGGGTACATATAAGTCGGGATACGAAGAGAGATGATTACGTAGGTCCCATCGTAGTCAAAGCTAAATGCAGCTTTCAATTGCCGGTTGGGTGTTAGGGAATCTATTATACGAGAGAAACGGTGGTGGAGGCTGCTTTAAAATACTGCTTACGTTTTACGTGTGGTCCACATCACGCTGGACAAGCAGCAGTCATGAAGGAACATTGAAATCTCTTTAAAAAATTTAAGAAGTATGATATTTCGCCGAAATATAAATTCGAGTAAGTGCTTTTGAGGGAGGAACCTAGGAATATTGTTCACCATTCTATTCACCGCTCTCTAGGAGACTGAAGGCAAAATCAGGTTAATATCATCTAGCACTGAGGCGTTAACCAGGCCCATTCGAAGGGTCTTTAATATATGACTCTGAGCGTACAGTGAATGATTTACTCGTTGAATCCATGTCGGCGGCGCTGCGTATGACGCGGCAGTCGTTCTGTCCAGGTGTGGCGGTCACTAAACGTGATGGATGCGCGGCAGTTTTATTCCGCACACACACTCCGCACATGGCGGCTGTGTCTGAATGCAAACGCAATTCCGCGTCAGGCCTGTCCGGGCTCACGGACAGTAAATGTCAAGATGCATTGTCTGCACGCCTCTCTTTTGTGCTTTGATTTATCTTCCCATTGCATTGTGTGTACCGGCTGGCAGCTGGAACAGACGGACCGTGCAAATAGTCTGCTGAACTTTGATACTGGACGGACCCACACAGGCTGCTCCGAATTCATGTGAAGACGCGTCGGTATTATCTCACACATTTTAGAAGTGATACCACTCTACAGCAGTGAACTGTTAGTGCAACGATGCACAACAAGCGGAAGTACACTGTCGATGCAGATTTTTTTAAAAGTGGTATATTTATTAATAGTAATAGTAATTAAGGATGATACCATGCATGATATATTTACTGAATGTGAAAAACAGTTCATAAATGAAGATAATTTTATTCTAATTACGTACAGAAAATTGTTTTTCACTTCTTACAGCCTAAAAACTTGAATCGGATAATTCGCCAGGGGGACAAAAAACTAGAATGATGAACGTGGAATATCTGAAAATCAGCTTAGAAAAAAATAGTAGATTACAAAAACTATGTATGTGAAGACGAACGTAAGATATTCAATGGAGAAGATTACCTGAAATAATACTCCCCGAAAGAGAAACCAAAGATGTTGGCAAATCAAATAGAGGATGAGAACAACAAATGCCAAACTGAAACCGCAACGGATTGTAAAATCTACTGCATGATAAGACTTCCAGCAGTACTACTGTACTAGTACAGAGGGCTAAATAATCAATTACAGACAAAGAATGTTGTTATAATAAAATGTAATCAGTTTCCAATCTTCCATTGTTAGATTGTATTACGCAGAGACTTTGTGTTGCCTTTAGCACAAGACTGAAGTATTCGAAACGAAACTACTGCAAAGTGTTATTATAGTTGTATGATTGAAATCGAGAGTCTTACGCGTAGCAGAACTGGATGTGAACACTGTCGTGTTAGTAACATGTATATTTTTCCCTCTAGTTTCTGTCTTAGTTCTAACAGGACAACGAGCAAGACCCGCTCCAATATGCTACTTTCGCTGACCGCGTTTCTGCATTATGCACTGGATGTCTCTGCGTTTTTGAGACACCTGTCGGTGCCCTGTAGACGTATCAAAGTGACACGACTGGAAGAGATACCAAAACAGAAAATAAAACACGAACCATCGCTTTTCGAAACTCAATGTGTTACGAAATACAACTTCCATGTCATCTTATAGTATCTTAAATTTCCTCACTGCTACTCCATTGACTCTTATTAGAAAGTATGCAAGTCGTTTTACCGGCCACATGTAGGAAGAGACTTTTGAAAATCAGATATTAAGAAAATGGAACCGATTTTCACTGAGAGACTTCCAACAGATCTGCTACATAGCTACATACGTTGTGCATCCAGTGAAACTGTCTCTTTAACATCTTTAGAGCGGTTTTAGTTAGTTAGCCAATTTGAGACATTATAAATAGTTCTCTTCAAGCAACTGTCGAGTGCCGACCTCGAACTGAACGACTGTGTCACAAGAATGTTTGAGCCGGTCCATCTTAGTTCAGTGAAACAGCAGTTTGTTGAAATGCGCTCTACCAAAACTAAGATTCGGTAGTTGGTAGGGAAAGAAACATGAATAAATGTGTAAGAGAGAAACTGGGAGCCGACGGTCTCTCTTTGTGCTTTTGTTTGTTTGGTTGTTTGTTTTGTACATAATTACAACCATTTTATAAGTAATAAAAATTATTTGATCATGTAACTTCTGCTCTTTTATGTAACCAAAGCAATTCCTTTTGATGCAGATACAGTTTACACAATAAACACAAAAAATGTGTACAGTTGTTGTTATTTTGTACTCATAGAACGTTCGTCAAAGAAGGCAAGAATTTCTTGTTATTCGTTATAAATCGGAAGTTCTGTATGAATAATACAAATATGTTTTACATAAGTTCGAGGAAGTATTGAAGCGATATGTGATACATTTTTTTCATTTTATTGTTTTGTTGAAGAAATTGCGTTTTCTAGAGCACTATGATAAATATGTATTGCTTTCTTTATTTTTACTACAGTGTCCCCCTGTTTCACATTACCAATCAACAGTTTTGGAGTAAACCTGAATTAAGCATTGGCAATTTCAATTTTACTGTAAATACTGTTTACTTTCAAGTTCAAAAAAATGGAACTTAACTTCTGAGGCCATCAGTCTCCTAGAACTTAGAACTACTTAAACCTAACTAACTTAAGGACACCACACACATCCATGCCGTAGGCAGGATTCGAACATGCGACCGTAGCGGTAGCGCGGTTCCAGACTGTAGCGCCTAGAACCTCTCGGCCACAATGGCCGGCTACTTTCAAGTAACAGACTGGAGGATAACTACATAGGACAAAAATGTTCCCTAGGTTATCTGGCCCTGCATATATCCTTAGTTTCTACATGCTTTACCGCTTACGGTTGAGAGGTGGCATGAGCCCCCTCTCATATTTCTATCTTACGATTTTCCTCTCTAATTGCATGCAGTGAAAAGTCACTATTCCTTCACACGCGGACTTCCCACGCAGCGTCTCTCGTCACCCGGGTGGTCCGGTGACAGGCGGGCTCTGCTGATCTGGAAAGGGTTAAGCCGACGGGTGCGAGGAAGTCGAGTGAATGCTTTGCAGACGCCAACATTGTCAAAAGACACGCCCGGAGGGGTCTGAAGTAGCGGCTGGGCTAGAGGTTCCGTTACTTCGCAGAAACTTAGCGAAAACTCTTTCTGGCGGGCTACCAGCGAGGCGTGGGAGTGACTTGTGTACCCAGGCAGTTGTGGCGGGAAAATTCCCGCGCTTTCTGCAAAATAGTAACTGTGATTGGCTTGGTCAGGGCATAGCTCCGTGACGTAGCAAAATCAGCGCAGAAATTGGCGCCAAGAATCTCCATTGGTGGAATGGTAGTGCTCCGGCAATAGAGTGGAATTTTCCGCCGGTTTTCGAGTTGCTGATTGGAACGTTTAACCTCGGCCACTGTCGTGGGGGCGGAAATGTTGTGTGCTCGGCCTGTACGGGTGCTCTAGGTAGTCGGCTCTCGCCTTTCGGTCAAGGACGTCGTAGCAACCAGCCATCGCCTCCGGTACGCCAAATCGTGTTCTTGCAGTTAAGAAGACAGATTGGTAAGGTATGTCCGTAGCACCGGCAGATGGGGATTTTCCTAGGTGATGATCAGAGCTCAGCAGAGCGCGCCTGTTCGTGTTTTTCTAACTTTGTTCTGTCTTGGGTAGCAGCAATTAATGTGTTTTCTCTTAAGATTTGAGTTGCAAGGAATTGGCTCCACATACCACTTCGTCATAATCCTCACAATCTAGTTTAGGGACAACTTCACATTCACAGCGTTTGTTTGGGTATCCAATTTGAGCCAATTTGATGTATTGTAAATGTTTCATGTGTTTTTGTTTATTATTTTGTGTTTAGTCTTAATAAATCATATTGTTACTTTGGACAGAACTTTCATTCTGTTAATCGGTAGAGCAACCCTATCATTCCTCGCTATGTTAATGAAACCTTCGTTTATTTAACTTATTTATCAAATTAAATTATTGCAGGTGCCAAACTCTCTTCTATTCCACTGGCAGGGTTGATTACAGTCAGTTCGCGTATTTTTTTTTTTTTTTAATCCATGTGCAACAGCAAAAGTCGGAGTTAGAATAGGGGGGGGCTTAGAGCATCATTTACATATGTAGATTCTAGAATGTAGTGTTAAATACACTGCTAGTCCCGGCACCTCGCACGGTTTTTAGAGGAATCTAGTAAGACACTAAAAGCATATATAAAGAAAGCGACCATTGTGATGCAACGCCCGATAGGTATGCAGGACACAATGTACTGGTAATGCGAGTATGACCAGGAAAACTACCGGGATCATCGCTTGCTTATGATAATCTATGGTAGCCTACGGTAATTTACAACTCTGACGGTTGGGAAGTGATCCGCTACGGCCAGAGGCGAATACAGGGAAGGCAGCGTCAATGGCGTTCGTCCCACGACGTTAAATCTCGCACTGACTGCACTGGGAGAGCTCTGTTTCGATAACAGTTTCATCAGCTATAAGCATCATGAATTAACTACATCAAGAATCCTCCGGTAAGTGAGTACGAGCTACAACATATGCAGTTGTTTGAGCAGCAGTAAATGAAGAGGACATGGCGCTACAAAAGAAACCAACACCACATCTGAGTTCGATAAAACTATGATTTCTATGAAGATCAAACAGCTTTATCAATCAGTATGCATATCCATGTCTCAGGTAAGTGGGGAGGTCTTTCTCTCAGCTCTGAGCAATTTAACTAGCTGGCAATAATCCTTCCTAGCTGCGCAGTGCTGCAGTCTTACTTCAAGCTTCTTCTCTTCAAAAATAATGACATTATTCAAAAAATAGATTCCTTTCACCTTTCAACGAGTACACGATATTCATCCTTGGTGTCCTTTCAGCATATAAAAGAAGTAACCACAAATCCACACAGTACTATTAAACATGTCCATTATCTACCACACTTCAATTAAGAATGTATCAGACTGTGCCACTACAAGACCAAAGATTGTTTAACAGTAACATAACTTGCTCTCTCTCTCTCTCTCTCTCTCTCTCTCCCTCTCTCTTTCAAATGTTCAAATGTATGTGAAATCCTATGGGACTTAACTGCTAAGCTCATCAGTCCCTAAGCTTACACACTACTTAACCTAAATTATCCTAAGGACAAACACACACACCCATGCCCGAGGGAGGACTCGAACCTCCGCCGGGACGAGCCGCACAGTCCATGGCTGCAGCGCCATAGACCGCTCGGCTAATCCTGCGCGGCTCTCTCTCTTTCTCTGACCGGCGTATCGACAACATACAAAAATCAAAATGACATGACCACGTTACACAGTTCATTAACAAAGATTAGGGAACTCATTAGCACGTGCTATGCGTACAGCTTTTCGATTAACAGGAAACTACCGCCCTTATCAGAAAATGTACTTCGATGCTTTGTTTCTCAGTGAATATTTCGCCTCGTTCTCAAATTTAAAGTGCTTCAGCAAGCCCTGCGCTAACAAGTAAGTGAGACTGAACATCAATATGGATCTTCTATTCATTCAAGGTACACCGAACCAGGAAATTTTAGCTGCCAATTTAGCAGTGACTGACTCAACAGATGATTTCGTACCACTTACTGATTTTACTTAAGGCCAAACTCTCTCAGGGATTTTAGTCAGATCGATTGACAAAATTTTATTTTCGTAGCCATTTTAACGCTTGTCTCATTGCTCTCCTTACGCCTATTTTTGCTTCATTGAGCTTTTATTTGTCAAGTGTGTTTTGACCACTATTGGATCTGTGTTGAAGCTCTCGTTGTTTATGTAGCAGGCAGATTTACACAATAATGCCAAACAAAAAGAGAGGGCAGAAGTGCATTCGTAGATGGCAAAACTTATCGAGGGGGCAAATTCAAGTCCCAGTCATATTCACTGCAGAACCTATAGAGATTTTAAGAGTGACTTAAATATGCAAAAGTAGTTCAAGAAGACACAATCATAATTTTATTAGATTTACCCTGATCACAGATACTGTCAAAATGCCACTTAATCAACAACAACAAAAATTTGCTAGTATAGAGTATTATAGAAGCAGTTCGTGAGCTTTCCCGCCTAAACAAGATTATGATCATTTTTTTTTGGTTGAAGGAGCACAGCGGAATAAAGGGAAAAGAAGTTGATATTCTGGATCTCCTACGTACAGAAAGGAAGGAAGGAAGATTGAATTAAACGTCCCATCGACATCGAGGTCATTAGAGACGGAACACAAACTCGGATTGTGTCAGGATGGGGAAAGAAATCGGCCATGCCATTTCAGAGGAACCATCGCAGCATTTGCCTGGAGCGACTTATGGAGATCACGGAAAACTTAAATCCGAATGGCCACACGCGGATTTCAACCGACGCCCTCCCGAATGCGAGTCTGGTATGCTAATCACGGCGCTACCTTGCTTGGTCTCCTATACATTATGACTATGAGCAGGGCCCGATGAAACGAAAACCTCAATCGGTCTTACGAAATTAAAGGAGGACACTGCGCCGCAGTGGTACTTAATCTCTCATCACGTCCTTGGTACCAAAATTCAGATACAGCAGAAACCTTATACTCACAACGACGTGACTTCGATTCTATCACGGGCGCTCCCGGCACCGTCTCTACCATCTGAACATGAACTCATCTTTTTCGTATGAAGGTTGTAAGAGGTCCGAGCAGATGTAATTTCGATGTATTGCTCATGCGCTGCCTGCGATATGCAAGGTATAAGAGAATCGCTGACCAGAGAGCAGTGTTGACTGAGCACGAACTGTGTAGCTGTACCAGTAAGTTGCTAGTCTGCGCTAGTCTGCAGTCTGGTCTGGTCTGGTATAGTGTATCGTGTTGGCTGGGCCGGTCGCGGTGCAGCGATGCCGGAGTCTGAGTATTATTGTACAAGGTAAAAGAGCAGCCTCGCGCATATCTAGTAATGTTATGTGAACTCCCATGTAAACTTTTTAAAATGTCCTAATAATAATCTTCGTGATATAAAGTAATTTCTAACAAACATTTATTTCAGTTTAAAGAATTTACTAATTTCTTCAATCCATGATCATTCCTATTGTTGAAAAAGAAAAATCAGTTGCTTCCTTTCATAAGTGACAAATCTATCGGCCAGCATTGCACAGAGCTGTGCCGGAAAAATTTATTAAGAGCAGATATGTTCGCCGTTTTTATTGAGGTAAGAATTTTTGCTTTTTTATTCAGAATGATCTTACAGGGCCATGACGCAGCACTGCTATCATCCAAAATTTACCAGGTTACTTAATTTATTTTTTATTACGAGGTTTAGGAATTTTTCTGTTTCAGGCTTACATTAGATGAGAAAAGAATTTTGTGGGTACATTAAATGGGAAACAAATTTTGTGTGGAGGTTAAATGTGAATGCATTTCTGTACGGAGATTATAAATGGGAACCAGTTTTGTTCTGAGGTTACACTAAAATTAGAATCATATTATTATTTAATGAATTTTGTTCTGAGGTTACACAAAAATTAGAATCATTATCCAAATAATATTAAATATTTTTGTGGGGAGGTTACAATGTAGCAGTGATAACGATGTTAGACACATTTTCTTCGGTTGTGACAGCAGATATCAAGAAACTGCGAAACTAATAGAGCGTCTGGAAACCTCTGGCAATGTCTTACAAATAAATAATAAAATTCTTTTAGTAACAGAAGACATGAAAGTGTATAAGGTACTATACGATTTTATAACAGAGGTTCTATTGAAATATAGGAGAAGAGTTGTTTTTGATTTCATTACCTTGTAATACAGAAAAAGTGTTCACATTTTGAGATAATTGACGTCATTTCAGTTTAAATGGATGTAATGGATAAGTGTTTTCCTGGCTGTGAGGAAATGATGATGCCCAAACGCCCTCAATAAATTTTAAAAAAAGAAACTCTTCAAGCATGACAAAAGCAAAAGTCTCATCGAATCTTAAACAAGCAAGGAAACTAAATGCCATATTAGAAGAATACCGTAAGTGAGCCCCCCCCCCCCAATGAACCATGGACCTCACTGGGAAGGGGTGGCTTGCGCTTCTCAGCGGTAGACAGTCGTACCGTAGGTGCAACGACAGTAGAGACGTGTCAATGGAGAGATCAGACTATGCCATTGTTCCTGAAGAGGAGCACCACCTTTATCAGTAGTTGCAAGGGCAACTGTATGGATTGTTGACTGATCTGGCCTTGTAACAATCGCCAGTATGGCCAGTCCACTGGTAATGCGAATGCCTGAAAGGAAAGAGAAACAACAGTTCTTATTTTTTCCTGAGGGCAAGCAGCTCTTGTGCTTAGTTTAATGGTGATAGCTCTCTCTGGAGCAAGCTATTCCGGAAGTAAAATAGTCCCCAATTCGCATTTTGGGACGACGACTACTCAAGAGGATGTCGTCATCAGGAAAAACCGAATTGACATTCAAAGAGGTGGAAGCGTGGAATGTTAAATCTCTCCATAGGATAGTTAAGTTAATAAATTCAAGAAGGTAAATCGACAGTATGGTGAAAGTTATGGTGATTCTCGTGGACGACTGTGATGGTGTCATCCTCCACGGCAGACCGTCAATGCACAGCATTACTGTTCGTGTTTTGAGCATCACCTGCGACCAGCTTTGCGAAAGAAGTGGCGACACTTTCTGCGCAACCCATTCGTCGTTTTGCACGACAATGCGCGGGCGTATACAGCGCAAGTTCTGGCTGCTCTGTTCGGTCGAAGGGACTGGGAAGTACTGTACCATCCACCTTCCCTCCCGGAATTAAGTCCTTGTGATTTTGATTTGGTTCCGAAGATGAAGGAACCACTTCATGGCATTCGCTTCGTAACTGTTCCAGAGATACGACAGGCAGTAGACCGCTCCGTTCGCACCATCAACAGAACAGCCTGTGCTAACGGTAAACTACGCCTTCCACGTCGCTGGCAACGGGTTCTACACAACGCTGGTGACTACTATGAAGGACAGTAACAAGTGCAGACATGTAACTCTTCTGTATAGATTGTGTACTATAGTGGCCGCTATTTAAGTTTCAATCCTTGTAAATACAAAATAAAATAGTTTTAACCCAGGAATGCAGGAGTAGCTCTATTGATGAATAAGAAAATACGAATGCTGGGAAGCTACTAGGAATAGCATAGTGAAAGCAATATCGTAATCACATTGACATATATACAAAGATATCTCCACATCTAAAACACTTGAAGGGTGTCGTCATTTCAATATGAGGAAATGTTATTGGTAGTTCATAGTATGAATTGTCGTCACCTATTGTTTCTACAAATTTTTCAGTAATATTTTGCCTTAGCAAGCCCATTTTAGGTGGACAGGCAAAGATAGTACATTGCGTTCTAAACTATAAAATACAAACGATGACATTAACTGGCAGTTATTGCTATAAAAATGGTTCAAATGGCTCTGAGCACTATGGGACTTAACATCTGTGGTCGTCAGTCGCCTAGAACTTAGAACTACTTAAACCTAACTAACCTAAGGACATCACACACATCCATGCCCGAGGCAGGATTCGAACCTGCGACCGTAGTGGTCACGCGGTTCCAGACTAAAGCGCCTAGAACCGCACGGCCACACCGGCCGACCGTTATTGCTATTTTGTTACAAATGATTGCACCTAGCTGAGGTTATGTACAATAACAACTTTTTGGGAAGACTGCAATTTTACCAATTGTAACTGTGGTGTCGAGGCTGTTTAAAACTGTATTTTCCATAATCAACTACTAAATAATACCAAAATCTGATCAAAATAAGTGACACACGCGTCAAAGACAAAAAGACAAACAAACTAACAAAACACAATTTTAGGAAGGAAGAAGATGTTTTGATGAGATTTTTATATCGCGATGTACCACTTAAACTGTATACTTTTTTAAAAGACAAGTATGACTGCTGCTATATTTATATTCTTCAGAACAGGACTAAATGTGATGCTGGAACAAGAGAGAGATTAAACATTGTCAAAAACGATTGTCCAACAAGACAAATATGGAAGGTCAGTATTTCAAAAAATAATCTTTGGTGCCAAATTAAAGTTATTTGTCTTTTATCACGTACAAACGCGCACACGCACGCGCACAAGGTTGCTTATCATAATGATAACACAAAAGGAGAACTAGAGATCTTTGATTGCAACGAAAGTGGCACTACTGCCACAAATTAATTATTCTATACGATTTAAAAAATACACTTGGTGTGCGTATTAGCAACACTGATTAGCAACCAATGTTTGATTGTTGTATCGCCCTTTTCAAGCACAGCAGTCTGTGGTTGTCTGCCGATCATGCTGTGGTGTATAGGAACGTTTCAAAGTTGAGTGATTGTAGAATGATACAAAATGACTTAGCAAAAAATCTAGTTGATTTTATGAATGGCAGTTATCTCTAAAAGTACAAAAATGTAATTCAGAGTGGATGAGTAGAAAAAAACCCAGTAATGTTCAGCTATACCAGTAGTGTTGTCCTGTTTGACACAGTCACATCGTTTAACTACCCAGGCATAACAATGGAAAGCGATATGAAATGGAAGAAGCATCTGAGAATCATGGTAGGGAAGGCGAATGATCGATTTCAGTTTACTGGATCATTTAAGGAAAGTGTGGTTCACCTGAAAAGGAGACCGTCTGTAGGACCCATTCTTGAGTACTGTTCTGGTGTCTCGGATTCGCACCTGGATGGATGAAAGGAAGACATCTAAGTAATTCATCGGTGGGCTGCTAGGTTTGTTATTGGTAGGTTCTAAACACATGCAAGTGTTATGGAGATGCTTTGGAAACTCAAATGGAAATCCCTGGAGGGGAGGCGACATTCATTTTGAGGAACACTAATGAGAAAATTTAGAGAACTGATACCTGAAGCTGACTGCAGAATGATCCTGCTGCCACTAACATACATTTCGCATCACGACCATGAAGATAAGATACGAGAAATTAGGGCTTATGTAGAGTCAGGTAGACAGACATTTTTCCCTCGCTCTGCGAGTCTAACAGGAAAGGAAATGACTAGTAGTGGTACTAGGTACCCTCCACCACGCACCATGCATTAACTTGCAGGGCATGTATGTATATGTAGATGTAGATGTAAGTGTAGATGCAAGTAAATACAGTTTGGGGCAAGTCAGTACGGTTTACGAACCAACTGTTAGAGCTTCAGGGCAAGTTTTGATAGTTACAGTGTAACATGTAACAGTTACAGGGAAAGTTGTTATGCTTGTGGGGCAAATTGTTACAGGTGTTGGACAAACTGTTACAGTTTCAGGGAACAAGTTTTTCCATTTTCTGAGTGTATGTTTCTACAGCTTCTGGGCAATAGCAGGGGCAAGCTGTTACAATTACAGGGTAAGTTGTTACTGTTTGAGGGGCCAGTTGCAGTTGCAAGTGGAGTTATAAAAGGTACAGGGCAACTTCTTGCGGTAATGGCACAAATTAATGCACCTGTGCGGAAAACTGTTACAGCTGCAGGTTTAGTTGTTTCAGTTTCAGTGTCAAGTTGTTACAGTTTTGGGGAGACGGAAAATTGGTACTGTTTTAAGGGGCAAGTATATAAAGTCTGGATAAAGTTGAGAGGGTTGCAGTGCATGTTGTTAAGAGTTTCAAGTGTAAGTTGTTACAGTTCCAAGGCAAGTTTCTACAGTCTCAGAGGGCAAGGTGTTACAGCTTTTGGGCAAGTTGTTGCAGTTTCAGGGAGCAAGTTGTTACAGTTTCTGAGAGTAAGTTGTTACAGTTGCATGGCAGGTTGTTACAGTTGTGAGCCAAGCTTTTATAGTTGTGGAGCAAGATATTACCGCTAAGAAACACGTTATTACAGTTTCAAGTGGAAAATTGCTACATTTGTACGACAAGTTATTCCAGTTTCAGGGAGAGAGGCTTACTGCTGTAGTTTTTGGGGCAAGTAAAGACAGGTTAGGGACAAGCTGTTAAGCTATGGCCGAGTTGTTAAGAGTCGTGTGGCAAGTCATTATAGTTGTGGAGCAAGTTGCTACAGTTGAGGGCAAGTTTTTACTTTTTCAGGGGGCAAGTTGTTGCAGTTCCACAGCAAGCTGTTACAGATTTGGGGAGGCTGTAAACCGATACAGTTCTACAGGATAAGACTATACAATTTGGGGGCCAGTTGTTAAAGCTACAGGATGAGTTGTTAAGAGTTGCAGGATAACTTGTTGCAGTTGTGGGGAAGTTGATACAGTTTCAGGAGGAAAGTTACTGCAGTTGTAGGTTAAGGTGTTACAGCTGTTACAGTTGATACAGTTGTAGGGGGAAATAAGGTACACTATGGGGGGCAAGCTGATACAGTTGCAGGGTGAGTTTTTAGAACTGTGGGACAAGTTGTTACAGTTGTGGGGCTTGTTACATTTTCAGGGGCAGTTTTGATGGGATGGTCAAACTGATACAGTTTTAGGGGGCAAGAAGATACTGTTCAGGTGCAAGTTTATACAGCTGTGGTGGAAGATCTTAGAGTGGCAGTTCAAATTGTTCCAGTTCTGTGCAAGCTGTTATAATTGTAGGGCAAGTTACTACAGTTGTAGGGCACATTATTACATTTGTGGGTTAATTTGTTACACTTACTGTTCATTTTCATCAATTCCAGAAGCTAAATTGTTTCTGTTATAGTCTAAGTTGTTACAGTTTTATGGGGTAGGGGGAGGGGAGGGGGAATTGATATAATTTTCAAGGACAAGTTGATACAGTTTGGGTATCAAGTTGTTATAAGTTTTACTCACAGACACAACAAACACACACACACACACACACACACACACACACACACACACACACACATACACAGCATGATATTTCATAATGTTCCATCTCTGTAAATACTGTACTGACTCATCATTATATTTCATTTCTCACATGTGTGCTATCTATAAAATGCTCCCAAG
This sequence comes from Schistocerca americana, assembly GCF_021461395.2. NCBI lineage: Eukaryota > Metazoa > Arthropoda > Insecta > Orthoptera > Acrididae > Schistocerca > Schistocerca americana. The sequence goes on along the minus strand of NC_060119.1, from coordinate 921,880,926 downwards.
ACATAATCCAAACTGAGAGCTGCCTTTCATATGACACTTGAAGTCACACTCACCATCAGAACTTCACCCTCTTTATGTGTATGGTACATGTCCTTTATGTACAATACGTCGAAAGTACATAACACATCACCACAGCTTGGAAATAATCATTTTTCACAATGATTGAAACAAGAGCTCATTACACTTATCATTCGCTGTATTTTACCAAGGATTTACGATAACCTACATCGAATATAATCTCCCATCTGAACAGTGGCTCCGTCTCTCCGCAGCTATAGACTCCAAAAAAATGCTGTAATGCTTATGGTATGATTGTGCACTACCCTTAGGGTCTAAAATCATACCAAAATCTGGCTGACCTGTAAATACACTCCTGGAAATGGAAAAAAGAACACATTGACACCGGTGTGTCAGACCCACCATACTTGCTCCGGACACTGCGAGAGGGCTGTACAAGCAATGATCACACGCACGGCACAGCGGACACACCAGGAACCGCGGTGTTGGCCGTCGAATGGCGCTAGCTGCGCAGCATTTGTGCACCGCCGCCGTCAGTGTCAGCCAGTTTGCCGTGGCATACGGAGCTCCATCGCAGTCTTTAACACTGGTAGCATGCCGCGACAGCGTGGACGTGAACCGTATGTGCAGTTGACGGACTTTGAGCGAGGGCGTATAATGGGCATGCGGGAGGCCGGGTGGACGTACCGCCGAATTGCTCAACACGTGGGGCGTGAGGTCTCCACAGTACATCGATGTTGTCGCCAGTGGTCGGCGGAAGGTGCACGTGCCCGTCGACCTGGGACCGGACCGCAGCGACGCACGGATGCACGCCAAGACCGTAGGATCCTACGCAGTGCCGTAGGGGACCGCACCGCCACTTCCCAGCAAATTAGGGACACTGTTGCTCCTGGGGTATCGGCGAGGACCATTCGCAACCGTCTCCATGAAGCTGGGCTACGGTCCCGCACACCGTTAGGCCGTCTTCCGCTCACGCCCCAACATCGTGCAGCCCGCCTCCAGTGGTGTCGCGACAGGCGTGAATGGAGGGACGAATGGAGACGTGTCGTCTTCAGCGATGAGAGTCGCTTCTGCCTTGGTGCCAATGATGGTCGTATGCGTGTTTGGCGCCGTGCAGGTGAGCGCCACAATCAGGACTGCATACGACCGAGGCACACAGGGCCAACACCCGGCATCATGGTGTGGGGAGCGATCTCCTACACTGGCCGTACACCACTGGTGATCGTCGAGGGGACACTGAATAGTGCACGGTACATCCAAACCGTCATCGAACCCATCGTTCTACCCTTCCTAGACCGGCAAGGGAACTTGCTATTCCAACAGGACAATGCACGTCCGCATGTATCCCGTGCCACCCAACGTGCTCTAGAAGGTGTAAGTCAACTACCCTGACCAGCAAGATCTCCGGATCTGTCCCCCATTGAGCATGTTTGGGACTGGATGAAGCGTCGTCTCACGCGGTCTGCACGTCCAGCACGAACGCTGGTCCAACTGAGGCGCCAGGTGGAAATGGCATGGCAAGCCGTTCCACAGGACTACATCCAGCATCTCTACGATCGTCTCCATGGGAGAATAGCAGCCTGCATTGCTGCGAAAGGTGGATATACACTGTACTAGTGCCGACATTGTGCATGCTCTGTTGCCTGTGTCTATGTGCCTGTGGTTCTGTCAGTGGGGTCATGTGATGTATCTGACCCCAGGAATGTGTCAATAAAGTTTCCCCTTCCTGGGACAATGAATTCACGGTGTTCTTATTTCAATTTCCAGGAGTGTAGATATTGGGCAAAAGATGTGAGGAAGCTTCACAGAAACTTCTATGCCTTTAAACTAGGTTAAGTATAGAGGCCACGTAATTGGTCCCTTTCTATTTAACAACCAAGCACGAAGCGCTCAAAAACGGTTCAAATGGCTCTAAGCACTATGAGACTTAACACCTGAGGTCATCAGTCCCCTTGACTTACAACCACTTAAACCTAACTAACCTAAGGACATCACACATATCCATGCCCGAGACAGGATTCGAACCTGCGACAGTAGCAGCAGCGCCGTTCCGGACTGAAGCGCCTAGAACCGCTCGTCCACAGCAAATGGCCACGATGCGCTCATGAACATGAAATACTTTACTCTATTGTGTGTTAATGTGTGCAAAAACTTTCAGGAAAACAGTCCGACAAGAAGCCTAGTTTGTGACATATAACTTACGGACACATATTCGAATACAGTAACTCCGTTTATGTCCCTAGCTCGCCACTATCATCCTGATGAAAGCAAACTCTCACACAGTATGGAAGTGTTTGATGATTATATTTATTTCGAATTTCCTCGGTCTCTGCAAACGAAAATGTGTGTTCTAATAGTTCACCTTCAGATCAGTATAATCTAAAAAACGCAATTGTATCACCTTGAAACAGGAAATAGTTGGGTTTGCTGAGGGGCTGAAACCACGCTCACTGAATTGTTAAACCAAGGAAAACGAGCGAGACATCGTACTACAAATGTGTCAGTTCCACAGAACTATTGAGCTATTTTGTTCCCACAGTGGAAACTATGCCTACATTCTGTTCGATTTTCAGGCGTGTCAACAGTATCTATGCGTTCCTGAAAACATTTCGTCATACCATTGAAATGTACCTTCATGTACACATACATTAAGTAGCCATTGTTCGGTGCACGCCACACTGCGCAATCTGTTGTTTAGTGCACAGTAATACAATTACTGCCTCAGCTATCCCATCTACGTTAGAAGTGAGAAGAAAATAAACATCTGTGTGGCTTCTTACTCGACTAAATCTCGCTAATGTTATAACCCGTATGCGAGATACCTGTGGTATGAAAAGAGCTTATATTCTTCCCTAAGAGTTTAACTGCACATTCACCCATTCAACAGTCTTCACCTAACCAGCTAACAATTTCAGATTTTCGTTCCAAACTTCCATTTCATATTCCTTGATTGTATTGTCCGAAGATTATAAGTTCAGAGGCCAGAACTTTACCGCTATTGTATGATGATGAACTGAAGCGCTAACATTCACAACTATATGAAAATTGTGTTTTATTGGGGACTCCAACATTTCCAGAAACTTGTACGTCTCTCTAAATTCACATATTAGTCCTTACACGTCACGTGGCACAGTGCATGGCGTTGGCGAGGAGTCGTCGAAGTGTGATTGTAGGTTTGTTATCACTGTCGGTCACTGAGAATGGACGACACTGATTGGAAAGGCGGTACATATACCTTGTAACACTTTGCGCGTGGCATCGATAGATTCACTTTATAGCTAGATCAATTGGTGAGCACCAAACATTTACCTACCGACGTAACAACGGACCATTAACTTTTCTGAAGCAAAATTGACTTGTAATGTGTATGCTCTACAATGCAGACGTGTTTATATTGTGCTCTGTAAATCGACATACTGACGCAACGCTGGTGAAAGCGGTGCAATATGCAGGTATATACTGAGTATATATTAACCTACTAGTGAATAAATAAAGATGTTTACCAAAGTCAATGGCCTATTTATTTATTTAAGAGACGGCAGAGAACATTAAAATAAAAATCTACACGGAACCTAGAATCTGGAAATACACAACTCAACTCTACAATTAGAGAAGAACAACACAAGACAAGATAAACACCAACTTTTTAGTTTGTTCACATCCAGATGACCTTGCAGCAACTGAGTTTGTTATGCATACCTCACGACCTACAAGATGACTTACATGTTCCAAACAGGAAGGCTGAGTGATGGTTACAAACCACGAGGTTATTTATCGACAGACAGAAAACGTAATGGGTTACGCTGACTTAAGCCACTAACATTTCTTTTCTGTCAATAGGAAACCTAGAGAGACAGAGCTAATGATGTACTCAGACGCTGTCGGTTTCTTTCCCCACTTGTGCGTACTATCCTGGATTTGGCAAAACACATGGAATACTGTCTCAGTGGTTCCGGATTTCCTACTGTGTTCGGCAGTTTCTTTAGCCACTAGATGCCAGATCGTTTTAGAGTGCTCCTGTTCGCGGAAAGATGCACGTCGCGTTCTCAGTGTGGTCCTCGTATGAAAGTCTTCCCTGTAATTTTGAAACTCCTAAATTAAGTTCTCATCTTATGTTGTGTTGGTTGATAATGTGCGAATCCCTCTTACCAGCGTGCACTCAGCTTCGGCTCACCGCTTACTTGCAGGTACGTGTACATGTGTATTGGATCTTACACTATGCAGTCTGCATGTTCACCTAAAGATCATTGAGATTTGCATTATCATTTCACAGCGACAATGAAGCTCTGTATCGTTGAAACACGTTAGGATTTTACATTCCACGAATGACGTATTGGGAGACGTCTACACGATGGAAATAATAAGAATATAACTAATTACACTACATGGGCTTCCGTGGATTAAGCTCTACCTCTGAAAGCTATTCTACGTTCATCATTTCGTCGTCTGTCGTCCCTGTGTACATCTGCAAGCGTACTGGGTGTGCCGTTGTTGGTGCCTTGAGGGGAATATGCCGCACCGTTCTTTGTACCATCTTTCCATATCTGTCCATGTTACACTTCTGAATGAGAGTGTTGTAATGTTTATCAGTTTACTTTCAGTTCCTTTATTCAAAGGGTACCGTTACTGGTTTCGAATGGTTATGATTCATCTTCAGACAGTTTGCATGCTTTTCTTACAACATGTGGTGCATTTTATTACAGATTAATTGTCGTGAATTGTCGGTTTGGAGTGTCTGTTTTCATAAAATTCGTCCAACATATGTGAATACATTCCCACGGCATTCTTATCGTTGCATCGTTGCATCGTGGGAATGTATTCACATAAGTTAGACGAATGTTATGAAAACAAACACTCCAAACCGACATTTCACGACAATTAATTTGTAAAAAAACGCACCACATGTTGTAAGAAAAGGATGTAAACCGCCTGAAGATGAACCATAACGATTCGAAAACGGTAACGGTACCCTTTGAATAAAGGAACTTAAAGTAAATTTGTGGCTGGTTGCTGTCCCAACACCATCAATACATACTAAACTTCTGTTGCAGGGCTGGCTAGAGGCGGAAGTCTTGAAAAGTGTATCAAGATACAACCGTCTCTTCTAGTTAAGAATATATCGAGCAAGAGTCTTTTAAGTGGTCTTCGTTGCATTCTCGAAATTCTCGCTCCAAATCGCACTTTCTTTCAGATGATTGTTGTGTTTTAACACTCTGAGTGTTTTTCTAAACGTTTAATGGAACTTCTCGAGTACAACAGCATGCTACAGATATTTTGCTAGAAAGCATGTGGATTTTATTTCTTCTGTTTATACGTATTATCTGTCATTTATCCAGACTGCTATTGGTTACACGAACTGAATCTCTTATCAAAGCGGATTTCTCTGAAGTTAATCAAGTATGTCATTTTCGTGTCACCAAACGGTCTTTTTAAGTATTTCGTGCTCTCCACTTGATAATACATAGTGTTTGAAAATTCCAACTATAGGCTTCCAGACATTGTCAAAAGGATTTAGTAGATAACATTCGATATTGAGCTCATGTTCGCACATGTACCGTTTGGACGCAAAATAAGTTTGAAAACTGAATCAGTTCCACACACCCCGCTTCAAGATGCGCACACAGCGAAGGGAAAGGGTTCTGATCTGTGTGACCTACAGGAACTGTTTCACACGGCGACACTTCTGTGCGTTGCACAAAGTGTATCTGCGATGCAAACTTCTAGAAGCACTGTCCGCAAAGCGAAATGTGTGCTGAATAATTTCTGCTGGCGTCAGAACTTGTGCAAGGGGATCTACTTCCGACTGGAGGAACTCTCACTCCCAAGACTCTTCATATGGCCTTACAAGAAAAAATAGAGAGAAGTTATATCCGGTGACCGTGGTGGCAATGATTTGGTCCGTCTTGGTCTCTCCACCTTCCACCCTATGTTTGGTTGAGATGTACGCGGACGCCACATGGAAAATCTGTGGATGCGCCAACATGCTGGAACCTCATTTGCTGACGGAGTGACAGTCGCAGATCATCCAATAACTGCACCACCAGCACCTCTTACACGAATTTCAAGTGATTGGGACCCATCAGGCGGTACAGAAAACGTACAGCCGAATAGGACTACCATACTTTGGAACCGAACCATTGCTGAAATCCACGTGAGTGTGTTGTCGTTGTTGTTGTTGTTGTTGTTGCATCTGGACGACACTCAACATCACGGTCATCAGCGCCCGTACGTTGACTGTGTGAGGTAAATGGGGCTACAGCAGACAGAATGAGGAAAGCCCAAAATACAACATACTCTCCCTTGTACTCTCTCTCACATGAAGACACACGACTCCTCTGAACGGCACAGTGGAGCAAGCGAGTCAAGGCAGACCATTACAAACAGTGATATCCGATCTGGACAGCCGCTAAAACCAGAAAAGAAGATTGGTTAATCATAAAAATAACGGGATGAGCCAGTCGTTCTCTAACTAAATGCGTAGACCTAAGAGTTAGCTACAAGTGAAGATAAACTGCTACAACCGTGCCACATTTAGTTCATTATCACCTAGATTTGAGGGAAGGTCGGTCGGTACGGCATCTTGAACCCATTAATACAGTCTGTTCAAATGTGGCGAACCGTAATCCGCACACCACACATGAATGTGTGGCATGAAGGTTTCCGTCATCCTAAATGTGAGTGTTTCAACAGTTCAAAATAGATTTCCTGGACTAAAAACACAGCGGCGCGGAAATTCGAGCAGGTCGGCTCAATGCTGTAGAAACTATGTGCAGAAGCTGACACGTTGCACAAAATCTGCCGAAGTCAATGTACTCACCTTCTGTCGGTGACAGGGGTGGGGCTGCCGGTCTTGCGGGGGTGCTCACATTGGACACGTACAACTCGTCGTCGGCCTCTCATTCACACGACGAACGACGTTCTCTTCAACGTAGTGATGGCGTTGAGTCAGTGGAGCACGCCAAACAACCCCGTAGTTGCGAAGGTGCTAGTTTCTCGCTGCCGTTGTTGTTGTCGGACGAAAATGATATGTGATGGACAAGGTCGACGAGGAAAAGGATACATGCGGTGTGCAGCTCTACCATTATATCTACTTTCTCCGTAGATTATCAACTTCTCTGTGTGCTCTTCAAACGTGTATTCCGTCCTCATGTACTGTCTCTGTCGTCCTTACCGCTCATTGACGGACTGATAGGATCGCAGAACGCTGAAGCAGTGATTCCAAACGTTACGTTAGGGGACTGACAACGACAGCCTCTTCTCAGTTTGTGTTCGTACCGTAAGGTGGGAGATTTGAAAGTGATTCGATCTTCAAACTTGTTTTATATCCAAACGGCACATTTCTTGACATGGGGTCCTTAAAAAAACTTTATCCCCCACAGATGAGCCATTATAAGCCTATAACGGGAATTGGGAAGAGGAGTTCTTCAAGAGTATAATGCTTCCATTAAGCACTTTAGACTGTCCCTCTATTTCTGACGAACTTCCTCTATCTACGATAATCTATCAGTTATTTCTTCAAGCCAATGACATATTTGTGAAGATAATCTGTACGCTGGCTAACAATGGACATTGTTGTACTTTGTTGAATGTCTTGCAATAACCGTCTACCAGCCTGTTAACCAGTTTGTGTCGCAATGCCACATCATTTCCGAAATGTTTCGGAGACGAAGTGGTACTGCGACCTCTAGACCACAGGAGAGGAAGCGCAGAGGCCAAAAAACTATCAGTACTTATTTATTTACATAAAAAAGCGACGTGAATTGTTTGATAATCTAAAAATAACACATATCAAAACTAAACTGTATCCTTCTAGATCCCACTGAAGATGCCTTAGAGTAAAAAAGGAAGAAAGGCGTCTGGGAGAAATAAATTACAGAGCAGCAAGAAAATTCATGCACACCAAAGGTAAAGGTATTTACAAAAATAAACGATCTGCTGTTTGAACTAAAGATGGACATAATTTTATAATCATTTAACAAATATGTTCACATTGCAAAATAAATAAAAACGAAAACCCACTGATGATGGTACAGTGATGCCGAAACATGTTTGGGTACTGAGAAAAAACGGTGCCTTGCATAACTGGCGGACCTCACATCCAACAAAGGCTGTTTTTATTTACAACACTAATACTTCTGTGATTTCTGCGGAGGATGGTCACACTAACAAACTTTGTGAATTTTTATTCATTGTTAGAGAGCACTTTGCAGTGAAATGTTTCTTTCGGGGATGTGGAAACGCCACGGCGTTCTCCGCAACCAGTGTCGTTCGGCGGAGCTGGCGAGCCGTGGCGTAGAGCAAGTGGCGCTCTTGCATCGATTGTGCATAGCTGCGGGAGTGTTTTTAGGAAGCGGCCGGCGCCCGCTGTGGCGGCTCGCGGGGACTCCCCGGGCTGTGGCGGCGCCTCGCCTCGACTCGCCTCGCGTTATATCGATCGCTCGCTGGCGCACAGTGGTGGGCCTGCGGCCTGCGGAGTGCGGGCTCGGCCTGCTACGCTGCGCGCGGCGACCTTCAGATGACATTGCGCGTCCGCCGCCCCGCGCCCCGCTGCCGCGGCACACCCAGCCTGACAAGTAGCGCGCACTGCCGCCGCCACATCTCTGGGAACGCTGCCTCTCCCACCGTGTTCTAAGCCGAGAAACCATTCTTTTGCGGCACCCAAATATGGAGCATATTTCCTACTTCTTTAGGAATCTGCAGGGTATACCGGAAACCGCCATATCCCTCGACTTTGTGTAATTGTTAAAATAAATAGTTGTTCTGTCGGTATCTTTCTCAAAAGAACAACTGTTCGTGACTACATTAAAAAAGATTTGAAAATGAAAGGATGTAAATCAGTGTTTGTGAAAAAAATTATCTGACAAAGGTATGGAGCTGGAGGCTGCTTTGCTTTCTCGGCAAGTTTCAGTTTGCCTTTTCACTCAAAGGTGTTATTTATCTTATGAATGTGCGGTATATCGCAGTTCACACAGGAGGATTGTGGTTTCCTGGTCTATGGAAAACTCTTACTATGTGCAAGAGTTCGAAAGCAACCCACCTCATTTTATGATAGAGGCCACATTGTTTTAATTGTATTTGAATGAAAATTCTTACTTGGACATGTTTGACACCTCAGCTCGAAAACAAGCAAATGATGGATCAACCATGCTTACAGCAGTACGGAGCTCCAGTATTCTTTGTTATTCAGGTTCGTCAGTTCCTCGAATAGTTTGGACGCCGTTTGAATGGACAGTCACCGTCATATCCAGCCCCATTGAACGGGCTACATTAGAACATAACGTAACCAATTTTGGGGAATAATCAAGTCTCATGTGTCTCAATGTTGGTGCGATGCAAATCAAGACTGGCACGAAAACGTTGACGAGGCCTTTCCATGTATTACCTGCTGGGATGCTATGCAAGATGTCAAGAAGAACGCGTGTAAACCTTGGTGGCTCACATAAAGATACATTGGAGCATTGTTTTTATATGTAAACACTCCAGTGCAGTACTGTTTTGAGAAGGAGGAGGAGATTAATGTTTTACATCCCGTCCACAACGAGGTTACTAGAGATGGAGCACGAGCTCGGATTAGGGAAGGATGGCGAAGGAAATCGCCCATGGTCTCTCAAAGGAATCATCGTGGCTTTTGCCCCGAAGGGATTTAGCGATAGGCTATCACGGAAAACGTAAGTCAGTAAGGACGGACACAGGTTTGAACCGTTGTCCTCCCGAATTGGAGTCCAGTGTTCTAACCACTGCGCCATCCAGTACTCTTTTGACCTAGAGGGAACCGCACTTTTCAGGCACTATCTGTGGCGACATAACCCTATCGTTTTTTTTGCAGATGAAGGAAATGCAGTGCCCAGGCATTCGGAAGAAGTATTAGGTAAGTTCCCACGAATGAAGAAAACATGGATTATCAACAGCAGGAATGATTAGATAACCGCAAGGGGGGAGGGGGGGAATAGGAAGTTTCTGTATTTACGCAGAAAGAACAGTAAATGTTTTAACTGCACATGTATATTCAGTATTCTCCAACCCTTCCGCTCAGATCAACGCTTTCTTTAGATTGTTATTGCAGCTTCTCTACTCTTTTCCAAAAGAAACTGTCTGTTAGATGGTCAAACCATCTGTGAGCGAGATGTTTCACGACCCTGCAGGTGTATCTTCAACTTGGATAGATATGATAGTCCGAAGTGATCGGGAAAGGTGAAGAGAGTCTGCAATTGGGCAGCCACAACTTGGAACTTGTGAGAAGGTGCTTAGTCCTATAACAAAGGATCCCTCTCGTCACATTTCCAATGTCTTTCGTCTTAATTGTCTCCTTCAACTAGTGGAGGAGGCTGGAGTAACACTGTCCAGTTATGCCACAGCCTGCGGTAGGTAACGCACCAGCAGAATAATATCGTCTTTGTCCCAGTAAACGGAAGACATAGCTTTTTGGCCGGTTTCTGGGTGCAGAACTTCTTCAGGCGAAGATACTCGCTATTTTGGCATTCCTTTGATTATTTCTTGGTTTCAGAAGCACAAACATGAAGTCATGTTTCATCGTCAACCATTAACATACCCTAAACGTCACTAGTAGAATCATAATGGGTCAAAACTGCTCTCAGTGTCTCAATTCTTGCTTTCTTTTGTAGACTGTTCACATATTTTGTCATCTACATCGCTGAGAACGTCGTGATTGGGGGATATTGTTAATAATGAAATAGCCAAGACCTCGGCTATCTTTTTGAAGGATATTCGCTGGCCTTTCAGAATCATTTAATAAAGACTGTCATTTGTCGCCAGTTCAGTCGTTCTTGTGGATCGCCCGCTGTGGGCTACATCTCCAATGGTGAAACGAGAGACGCACGCTTCGACAGTGCCGTGGAATGAAAACTTCTCCCTCATTTTTCTGAAAATTCAGTTTTACTGTCTTTTGCAGACTTTCGATTAACAATCAAAAACTTCATGACGTCCTGGCACGAAACTTCTTTGTGCCTCTGCCATTTCGTGTTGTAACGGACATTAAAAGTAAATGAAAGAGAACTGGAATGGGAAAACGCCAGGCTCTTCCAAGGCCCCCCCCCCCCCCCCCCCCCCCGGCCCTTCGCCGATCCCTCTCATGTTTTTCGAGTAACATTACGTTTTGAATCTGCAGGAATCTTTCATCCACCACTGAATGCAAATTTCTGTTCACGATGATGACGATAATGAGCATTAACTAACCTACTGACGTGCCTAGATCTCACACCCACAAAAGGAAAACGAAGTGATATTAGCTGAAAAACGTCACATTTTGTAAAGAAGACATCAAGCTGGTGACCTTTTTCTATAATATTTGTATATCTCACTGGTCAGATCTGCCGGCTGAATTCGTGCGCTGAAAATTTACAGCTTTGTTGTTGTTGTTGCCTATCTTTTCATCGACAACCCTTCCTGCCATTCATGTTGTCACTGTATCACTTTTTGCTTGTAGCCAAAATCCAGCGCCTTCTCTCCCGAATCGGGACGAAGGAAGGAAGAAGATAAGGTAAGAGTCCAACGTTCTGTCGATCAGGTTGTTAGAGATAAAATTCAAGCTCGGATTGGAGAAGAATGAGAACGATGTCTCGACATTTCACTTAGGCTGTTTAGGGGAAACGTGGGAACCCTAAATAAGGATGGCTGGTTAGGAATTTTACCCGCCGTTATGCTGATGACGAGTCTGTTGTGTTATCACAGCGCCGCCACTCCGCCCGGGTACTCAGCTGTAGTGACACCAGCTGCCCGCTGCAGATCATTGTCTCCATGACGCCCATTTGGAGATCTACCTCCCACTAATTAGCCAATATTCGTGTTATAGGCCTACATGTATGCACTGTAGAGTCACAATACTCTGGCCATTATTTTGTGATCAAATCAGCCAATGTTTTCAGCATTCACGGCAGTTACACAAACGGTAAATGGCTCAATAAAGTGCTGTCTACAACCCTTCTCTCATCTGATGAAGGATATATCGTTAATGAATCATATAGAAAATACTTTAGTTGTGATTGGACCCCATATGTCCAGATGTGTTACGCTCCATGAATTTGAAGTGCATGAAAGAAATTTCAATTCCTGCTATAAATTTATGGCAAGATTTCTTATGCTACTCGTACTTGGTGTAGCCATTAAAATTGCTACACCAAGAAGAAATGCAGATGATAAACGGGTATTCATTGGGCAAATATATTATACGAGAACTGAAATGTGATTACATTTTCACGCAATTTGGGTGCATAGATCCTGAGAAATCAGTACACAGAACAACCACCTCTGGCCGTAATAACAGCCTTGATACGCCTGGGCATTGAGTCAAACAGAGCTTGGATGGCGTGTACAGGTACAGCTGCCCGTGCAGCTTCAACATGATACCACAGTTCATCAAGACTAGTGACTGGCGTATTGTGACGAGCCAGTTGCTCGGCCGCCATTGACCAGACTTTTTCAGTTGGTGAGGGATCTGCAGAATGGGCTGGCCAGGGCAACAGTCGCACATTTTCTGTATACAGAAAGGCCCGTACAGGACCTGCAACATGCGGTCGTGCATTATCCTGCTGAAATGCAGGGTTTCGCAGGGGTCGAATGAAGGGTAGATCCAAGGGTCGTAACACACGTGAAATGTAACGTCCACTGTTCAAACTACCGTCAATGCGAACACGAGGTGACAGAGACGTGTAACCAATGGCACCCCATACCATCATGCCGGGTGATACGCCAGTATGGCGATGACGAATACAGGCTTCCAATGTGCGTTCACCGCGATGTCGCCAAACACGGATGCGACCACCATGATGCTGTAAACAGAACCTGGATTCATCCGAAAAAATGACGTTTTGCCATTTGTGCACCTAGGTTCGTCGTTGAGTACACCATCGCAGGCACTCCTGTCTGTGATGCTGCGTCAAGGGTAATCGCAGCCATGGTCTACGAGCTGATAGTCCATGCTGCTGCAAACATCGTCGAACAGTTCGTGCAGATGGTTGTTGTCTTGCAAACGTCCCCATCTGTTGACTCAGGAATCGAGACGTGGCTGCACGATCCGTTACAGCCATGCGGATAAGATGCCTGTCATCTCGACTGTTAGTGATACGAGGCCGTTGGGATCCAGCACGGCGTTCCGTATTGCCCTCCTGAACCCACCGATTCCATATTATGCTAACAGTCATTGGATCTCGACCAACGCGTGCATCAATGTCGCGATACAATAAACCGCAATTGCGATAGGCTACAATCTGACCTTTATCAAAGTCGGAAACGTGATGGTGCGCATTTCTCCCCCTCACACGAGGCATCACAACAACGTTTCACCAGGCAACTCTCGTCAACTGCTGTTTGTGTATGAGAAATCGATTGGAAACTTTCCTCATGTCAGCACGTTGTAGGTGTCGCCACCGGCGCCAACCTTGTGTGAATGCTCTGAAAAGCTACTCATTTGCTTATCACAGCATCTTCATCCTATCGGTTAAATTTCGCGTCTGTAGCACGTCATCTTCATGGTGTAGCAATTTTAATTGCCAGTAGTGTACATCTCATCCTCCCAGGGAAATGCCGTGTGCAGATTAAGGTGACCTGTATGCGTTGTGTCGTGAACAAACTCGTCAGGGGCGTTTTCCACACAGATTAATGGTTCTAGAGAATGTTACGAAAACATTTCCCAGAAACTAACATTGCAACATTGCTTAGCTCCCCCTGCCCTCTCCCTCTCCTCACCCTAAACCCCTCCGCCTCATCCTCCACACTCACACACATCTCGAGATTCTCGTCTATATACTAATATACGTAAGAGACTTCGTTCACAGATTTGGCCAACAAGACGACAAAATATTACAGAAAAAGGAGTATGAGATCAACTCGGCGTCTAGCCGCCACAACACATGTTCCCCAGGTAATTGTACTTTGTTGTGAGCCGCTAGGTCTAAGGTTTCAGCCTGTTCATGAAAGTTTAAAATAAATATTTATGCACTCAAATATACCAGAAGAAACAATTTCAAAGCAAATTGCGAAATGTATTGAATGGCGATAGGGACAATACGCTTACGCAAAAGTGCAATAGCATAAGAAAAATCACTTAGCAATAATGATTTTTTGAACGTGAACCATGAGTTCGCAGTTTTACTTTCACAAAACGTACAGAATAGCTTCTAAAAAGACTACGTAAGCTCCAGAAAGTTGCCTTAATATCACTTGCTCCTCACTGTTTAACAACGAGCAAATCTTTGCCATCTGATCAACATTGAAAAATAAGTTGGTCGCCTTTGCAGCATGAAAACCTCGGAGAAAACTGACTCTGCGTCAAACTAATCTCATGACCCGAAAATCATTTACGAAATATAAGTTAAAAGGGAAGACGCTAGTGCACTGCGTGTCTTAAATTATAGGCTATATGGTTTATGTCCGCTCCGTAGCTGAGTAGTCAGAGTAGATGGCTGCCATGTGAAGGTTCCAGGTTTGATTCCCAGAACTGCCAAGAATTTTTCGTTGGTGGGAGGGTTGGTGCGGGGTGCACGCAGCCTCGTAATGCCAATTGAGGACCTACCTGAGCGTGCACTATCTGCTCCACGGTCTGGAAGGTCTGCAAAACAGCCGGAAGAGCGATGTGCAGACTACACGATCTGCCATACGACAATCGCATGACATCAAAAAAATGGGGATGACACGGCGGGCGGTAGAAATCCGTTGGGCTTTCACGGCCTGGCGAGGAACTCGTTCTATGGATTATATGAGCTCGTTGAGCGACTCTGTACAAAATTCTAATATGGACGCCGCGCCACATGGTGAGTTTGTGGCTCAGGGAAAGCGAAATAAATTAACGAATGGTAGTAGGCAAATTAAATTTACTGAAACTATAACTGGAAAAAAACGGACTCAAATACACTACGCAGCCGTGTTGGCTGTGAGCACACACTGAACTGCACCAACTTTAAATGCTTTCTCTACAATATCTCAAAAACCACATTAAAAAATAATACCTTTCATTTAATGTGAGATAAAATGCAGGTAAGTCACTTGAAGTTTAGGCTGCCTAACATTGAAATAGATTTCGGATCACACATGCTAAGGAATAAATACACACATCAAAAAAAGTTTTGCATCACCTCGGTTCCGAGAGTTCCGGAACCTGTACAGAAACTTTGAATAGAAATCAACATAAACATCATAACCGCCCTTTTTATTGTTCATGAAAACCACACATTGCATGTTGTACCACCTTATAGCGAGACCTTCAGAGGTGGTGCTCCAGATTCCTGTACACACCGGTACCTCTACTATCCAGTAGCACGTCCTTTTGCATTGATGCATGCCTGTATTCGTCGTGGCACACTATCCACAAGTTCACAAGGCACTATTGGTCCAGATAGTCCCACTCCTCAACGTCGATTCGGCGTAGATCCCTCAGAGTGGTTGGTGGGTCACGTCGTTCATAAACAGCCCTTTTCAATCTATCCCAGGCATGTTCGATAGGGTTCATGTCTGGAGACCATGCTGGCTACTCTAGTCGAGCGACGTCGTTATACTGAAGGAAGTCATTCACAATATGAGCACGATGGGGACGCGTATTGTCGTCCATGAAGACGAATGCCTCGCCAATATGCTGCGCATAGCATATAGTGGCACTATCGGTCGAAGGATGGCATTCACGTATCGTACAGCCGTTACGGCGCCATCGATGATCTATAGCGGCGTACGTTGGCCCCACATAATGCCACCTCCAAACAGCAGGGAACTTCCACCTTGCTGCAGTCGCTGGACAGTGTGTCTAAGGCGTTCAGCCTGACCGCGTTGCCTCCAAACACGTCTCCGACGATTGTCTGGTTGAAAGCATATGCGACACTCATCGGCGAATTGAACGTGATGCCAATCCTGTGCGGTCCATTCGGCTGTTGTTGGGCCCATCTGTATCGAGCTGCGTGGTGTCGTGAGTGCAAAGCTGGACCTCGCCATGGACTTCGGGAATGAAGTTGCGCATCATGCAGCCTATTGCGCACAGTTTGAGTCGTAACACGACGTCCTGTGGCTGCACGAAAAGCATTATTCAACATGGTGACGTTGCTGTCAGGGTTCCTCCGAGCCATAATCCGTAGGTAGCGGTCATCCATTTCAGTAATAGCCTGTGCGAGGCAGGTCATCGACAGTTCCTGTATCCCTGTGTCTCCTCCTTGTCCGAACAACATCGCTTTGGTTCACTCCGAGATGCTTGGACGCTTCCCCTGTTGAGAGCCCTTCCTGGCACAAAGTAACAAAGCGGACGCTATCAAACCGCGGTATTGAGCGTCTAAGGCATGGTTGAACTACAGACAACACGAGCCGTGTACCTCCTTCCTGGTGGAATGACTGGAACTGACCGACTGTCGGACCCCCTCCATCTAATAGGCGCTGCTCATGCATGGTTGTTTAATGCCATCTCTGAACAGTCAAGGGGACTGTGTCTGTGGTACAATATCCACAGTCAACGTCTATCTTCAGGAGTTCTGGGAACCAGGGTGATGCAAAACTTTTTTGATGTGTGTACTAAGTCGAACAGAGATCCGCATTTAGCCCACGAAATTCAAACACGATAGTCTTTTAAGGCTCATTTGAAAACGAACCGAAACGCAATGCACGCAGCTATAAGGATATCACCACATTACATGAGAATCTGCTGCTCAAAAGCTTCCATCCTGAGCACTAGATACAGGCCTGAATGTGTGCATCTATTTATGTATTTACTTATTTATATTTATTTAGCCGTCAGAGCGTATACTCTATTTAGCGATCTAAAACACAGACAGGCAGAGTACACTGAATTAAGAAGAAATGCATGGGCTATTTACAGTTATACACGTAGAAGATTCATGGGAAAGCGATACGCACGGACACAGACGGCGGTAGTATCGCGTACACAACGCATAAAATGGCAGCGCATTGATGGAGCTGTCATCTGTACTCACGTGTTTCATGTGAGAAGGTTTCCGACGTTACTATGGTCACACAATGGGAATTAACAGACTTTGAACAGGGTATGGTAGTTGCAGCTACACGCATGGGACATACCTTTTCAGAAATCGTTAGGGAATTCGATATTCCGAGGTCTAAAGTGGCAGGAGTGTGCAGAGAATAGTAAATTTTAGGCATTACCAAAAGAAGGATGTATACGGGTAGTTAATGAGGTTTTTTAGTGAATGACGCATTTAACTCTTTATAAATTACCATAAAAACTTAACGAATTACATTTAAGTATTCGGTTAAAGCATTCCTCCTGGCTGTACAAATACTACTAGTAAAACTAATATCTTGTTGAGGTTTTAAACGTCTACTGAACATCGTTCAATAGCAATAGGTCAGAAGAAGAATATGCCGGTATATGGCACTAAATATTTTTCAGTCTAGTTGCCGTACGTTTTCGACTACTCCCCTCAAGTTGCTTTCATATTCTGCTGAGAGTGAAGTCATTAGAGACGAAGTTTTAGCTCATGTTTGCTCGGGTCGGAGAGGAAATCTTCCGCGACGCTCTTATGAACCGCCTCGCTACCGCTTAAGGTCGTGTAAGATGCTTACGGAAAAGTAACCTCATTGCTTAATCTGAGTACGAGAAGATCCAGCCAGCTGCCATACGGAAATGTGTCCTCGAATATCAGATGTACCCGTGGTCTAGGGGTAGCCGGCACGGTAGCTCAGCGTGTTCGGTCAGAGAGCCGGTTGGCCTCTGTAATAAAAAACTGAGTAGAAGGATCAACCACCGAACTTGAACAGGATGTCTTGCGACGTCCGCAACGACCAAAGACAACGATCAATAACGAACAAAATGCACGTCCGCCCCGAGCAGACGCAACGAACAAAAGCGAACAAAATAAGATTAAAAGGGGTAGCGTCTTTGATTCATAATCAGAACGTCTTCGGTCCCGGGTTCGATCCCCGCCACTGCCTAAATTTTGATAAATAACCAGCATTGGCGGCCGAAGACTTCCGGCATAAGAAGTCAGCCTCATTCTGCCAACGGCCTTGTCAAAGAGGGCGGAAGAGCGGATTGAGGTTCAGGGCACTCTCTTGTCCCAGGGGTGGGAAATTGCCCCTAAAGGCGGAAGAATCAGCAATGATCAATGACATGAGGATGCAGAAGGCAGTGGAAACCACTGCATTAAAGACACGTAACGTGTATCCACAGGACATGTGGCCTGTAATTGAAGACGTGTCATGATGATCTCTTCGTTGGCAAAAGATTCCGGAATAGTCCCCCATTCGGATCTCCGGGAGGGGACTGCCAAGGGGGAGGTTACCATGAGAAAAAGATTGCATAATCAACGAAAGGATAACGTTCTACGAGTCGGGGCGTGGAATGTCAGAAGCTTGAACGTGGTAGGGAAACTAGAAAATCTGAAATGGGAAATTCAAAGACTCAATCTAGATATAGTAGGGGTCAGTGAAGTGAAGTGGAAGGAAGACAAGGATTTCTGGTCAGATGAGTATCGGGTAATATCAACAGCAGCAGAAAATGGTATAACAGGTGTAGGATTCGTTATGAATAGGAAGGTAGGGCAGAGGGTGTGTTACTGTGAACAGCTCAGTGACCGGGTTGTTCTAATCAGAATCGACACCAGACCAACACCGACAACGATAGTGCAGGTATACATGCCGACGTCGCAAGCAGAAGATGAACAGATAGAGAAAGTGTATGAGGATATTGAAAGGGTAATGCAGTATGTAAAGGGGGACGAAAATCTAATAGTCATGGGCGACTGGAATGCAGTTGTAGGGGAAGGAGTAGAAGAAAAGGTTACAGGAGAATATGGGCTTGGGACAAGGAATGAAAGAGGAGAAAGACTTATTGAGTTCTGTAACAAGTTTCAGCTAGTAATAGCGAATACCCTGTTCAAGAATCACAAGAGGAGGAGGTATACTTGGAAAAGGCCGTGAGATACGGGAAGATTTCAATTAGATTACATCATGGTCAGACAGAGATTCCGAAATCAGATACTGGATTGTAAGGCGTACCCAGGAGCAGATATAGACTCAGATCACAATATGGTAGTGATGAAGAGTAGGCTGAAGTTCAGGACATTAGTCAAGAAGAATCAATACGCAAAGAAGTGGGATATAGAAGTACTAAGGAATGACGAGATACGTTTGAAGTTCTCTAGCGCTATAGATACAGCAATAAGGAATAGCGCAGTAGGCAGTACAGTTGAAGAGGAATGGACATGTCTAAAAAGGGCCATCACAGAAGTTGGGAAGGAAAACATAGGTACAAAGAAGGTAGCTGCGAAGAAACCATGGGTAACAGAAGAAATACTTCAGTTGATTGATGAAAGGAGGAAGTACAAACATGTTCCGGGAAAATCAGGAATACAGAAATACAAGTCGCTGAGGAATGAAATAAATAGGAGGTGCAAGGAAGCTAAGACGAAATGGCTGCAGGAAAAATGTGAAGACATAGAAAAAGATATGACTGTCGGAAGGACAGACTCAGCATACAGGAAAGTCAGAACAACCTTTGGTGACATTAAAAGCAACGGTGGTAACATTAAGAGTGCAACGGGAATTCCACTGTTAAATGCAGAGGAGAGAGCAGATAGGTGGAAAGAATACATTGAAAGCCTCTATGAGGTTGAAGATTTGTTTGATGAGATAGAAGAAGAAACAGGAGTCGATTTAGAAGAGATAGGGGATCCAGTATTAGAATCGGAATTTAAAAGAGCTTTGGAGGACTTACGGACAAATAAGGCAGAAGGGATAGATAACATTCCTTCAGAATTTCTAAAATCATTGGGGGAAGTGGCAACAAAACGACTATTCACGTTGGTGTGTAGAATATATGAGTCTGGCGACATACCATCTGACTTTCGGGAAAGAATCATCCATACAATTCCGGAGACGGTAAGAGCTGACAAGTGCAAGAATTATCACACAATCAGCTTAACAGCTCATGCATCGAAGCTGCTTACAAGAATATTATACAGAAGAATGGAAAAGAAAATTGAGAATGCGCTAGGTGACGATCAGTTTGGCTTTAGGAAAAGTAAAGGGACGAGAGAGGCAATTCTGACGTTACGGCTAATAATGGAAGCAAGGCTAAAGAAAAATCAAGACACTTTCATAGGATTTGTCGACCTGGAGAAAGCGTTCGACAATATAAAATGGTGCAAGCTGTTCGAGATTCTGAAAAAAGTAGGGGTAATCTATAGGGAGAGACGGGTCATATACAATATGTACAACAACCAAGAGGGAATAATAAGAGTGGACGATCAAGAACGAAGTGCTCGTATTAAGAAGGGTGTAAGACAAGGCTGTAGCCTTTCGCCCCTACTCTTCAATCTGTACATCGAGGAAGCAATGATGGAAATAAAAGAAAGGTTCAGGAATGGAATTAAAATACAAGGTGAAAGGATATCAATGATACGATTCGCTGATGACATTGCTATCCTGAGTGAAAGTGAAGAAGAATTAAATGATCTGCTGAACGGAATGAACAGTCTAATGAGTACACAGTATAGTTTGAGAGTAAATCGGAGAAAGACGAAGGTAATGAGAAGTAGTAGAAATGAGAACAGCGAGAAACTTAACATCAGGATTGATGGTCAAGAAAGTCAATGAAGTTAAGGAATTCTGCTACCTAGGCAGTAAAATAACAATGACGGACGGAGCAAGGAGGACATCAAAAGCAGACTCGCTATGGCAAAAAAGGCATTTCTGGCCAAGAGAAGTCTACTAATATCAAAAACCGGCCTTAATTTGAGGAAAAAATTTCGGAGGATGTACGTCTGGAGTACAGCATTGTATGGTAGTGAAACATGGACTGTGGGAAAACCGGAACAGAAGAGAATCGAAGCATTTGACGAATGACATATAGACATATAGACGAATGTTGAAAATTAGGTGGACCGATAAGGTAAGGAATGAGGAGGTTCTATGCAGAATCGGAGAGGAAAGGAATATGTGGAAAGCACTGATAAGGAGAAGGGACAGGATGATAGGACATCTGCTAAGACATGCAGGAATGACTTCCATGGTACTAGAGGGAGCTGTAGAGGGCAAAAACTGTAGAGGAAGACAGAGATTGGAATACGTCAAGCAAATAATTGAGGACGTAGGTTGCAAGTGCTACTCTGAGATGAAGAGGTTAGCACAGGAAAGGAATTCGTGGCGGGCCGCATCAAACCAGTCAGTAGACTGATGACCAAAAAGAAAAAAAATATATACATATATCAGATGGAAAGAAAATGGAATACAGATTTTGGCCTTAATTGTGGAACTGCGGAACGAATTGCACTACAAAATATTATGTAAACGAGGACTGGGTAACAGTAGTGTATGTACTGTTTGCATGGGGTTCGGCTGCCGTTTCCAAGTTAGTTTTCTCAATCTCTCTCTGTAACCAGCTACTAGAGGACTTCAAAAAGTAAGTTACACATAGCGAGGGCTGATCAACAAAGATTGACTGTTTCCTGTAGCTTCCGTGATAGTTTCCTTTTTGCGTCACGAATATTTGAAAAGAGCCAGTTTTTATATATAATTTCCATAGAAGCAGCACTCTTGTATTGGTAGGTTCGTAGTAGTGCTCTATTTTGTAGATGCTCCCTGCATTTCGCTTACCAAGCAATGGAGAAAGGCGCAATAAAATTCAGTGTTCGTTTAAACCAAACAGCCACTGAAACTCACAAAGAGCTGCAACAAGCGTATGATGAAGATGCACTGCCTCATGCAACAGCGTTTAGGTGGCTCAAGGACATCAAAGAAGGCCGACTTCTCTGTGTCAACGAGTGGTGATTCAGCTTCTGCTGTGACTGAAGTCAACATTAAAGCAACTGCTGTGATGGTCCGTGAATGTTGAGAACTTCATAGGGCAGTGTCCTTACGATTATGCAAGTTTTTGCCCTTTGGGTGCCAATCTGTTGACTCCCCAGCGAAAGGCTGGGCGAATAGAGACAAGCCGTGAGGTGCTGCTTTTCTTTGCTGATGGAAACCAGTTTCTGGAATCGATTATCACCTGCGATGAGCCGTGGCTGCCTCATTATGATCCTGAAGGAAAACGAGGCAGCACAATGTGGAAACGGCCAGGTTCCCCAACACTAAAAAAGGCTGAAGTTGTACCATCTTCAGGGAAAGTAAAGAAGATCACATTTTTTGACTGTCATGAAATGGTTTACCAGCAAGCAGTTCCCACTGACACCACTGTTACAGCAGCATACTACACGTCAGTACCGTCTAAACTGAGGAATAAACTTCCTGGCAGATTAAAACTGTGTGCGGGACCGAGACTCGAACTCGGGACATTTGTCTTTAACGGGAAAGAGCTCTACCAACAGCTACCCAAGCACGGCTAACGACCCGTCCTCACAGCTTCACTTCCACTAGAACCTCGTCTCCTGCCTTCCAAAATTCACAGAAGCTCTCCATCGAACCTCGCAAGACTAGCACTTCTGGAAGAAAGGATATTGCGGAGACATTGCTTATCCACAGCCTGGGCGATGTTTCCAGAAGAGCTTCTGTGAAGTTTGGAATATAGGAGACGAGATATGGAGAGAAGTGAAGCTGTGAAGACGGAAAGTGGGTCGTGCTTGGATAGCTCAGTTGATATAGCATTGGTCCGCGAAAGGCAAATGTCCCGCGTTCAAGTTCTGGCCCTGCACACAGTTTTAATCTGCCAGCAAATATTATTCCATCACACATTTCACTGCAGAGAAAAAATATCATTTTCCATTTTGTTGCAGGACTGAAGCAGCACATTTCGAGGAAACGACTAGACCTTCTTCGGACTGAATGGGTAATTCATCATGACAATGAGAGGCCTCAAGTCGCAAATCAAGTCACTCATTCTTAGCTCATTCCAAGTTTACCTGCGTACCGCATCCACGTTACAGCCCCGATCTTGCTCCTGGCGATCTTTTAAAATCCCATCTCTAAAGACAAAGCTTCAGGGCATTCGATCTGAGAACTCTGAAGCAATGCCCAAGAAGAGCGAGGCGCTTCTCAAGGACCTGACAAAGAATGGCCTGCATCATGTGTTCGAGAACTGGCAGAGACGCCGTAAAAAGCATATTAAGTAGGACGGGAAAATTTTTAAAAAATCTTGTAAACATCGAAATAGAGCAATAAACGTCCGCGAAAGAAAAATCGGCCTCAGTCTTCATTGATCAGCCTTCGTATTATGGCAGGCAAATCAGATGCGTTAAATGCAGCATTACACTTTTAAGTGACACAGATACATAACACTATTTTTCAACATACTCACCAAGTCTCTGTAGACAAGGGCCGGATCTTTCCATCAATCGTAAATTTGGTAAATGGACTATAAAAATTAGCTCCTTGGTCACGGAGCCATTCGAGAACCGCTTTGCGAACGTCATCATCGTTGGGAAATACACTCCTGGAAATTGAAATAAGAACACCGTGAATTCATTGTCCCAGGAAGGGGAAACTTTATTGACACATTCCTGGGGTCAGATACATCACATGATCACACTGACAGAGCCACAGGCACATAGACACAGGCAACAGAGCATGCACAATGTCGGCACTAGTACAGTGTATATCCACCTTTCACAGCAATGCAGGCTGCTATTCTCCCTTGGAGACGATCGTAGAGATGCTGGATGTAGTCCTGTGGAACGGCTTGCCATGCCATATCCACCTGGCGCCTCAGTTGGACCAGCGTTCGTGCTGGACGTGCAGACCGCGTGAGAAGACGCTTAATCCAGTCCCAGACATGCTCAATGGGAGACAGATCCGGAGATCTTGCTGGCCAGGGTAGTTGACTTACACCTTCTAGAGCACGTTGGGTGGCACGGGATACATGCGGACGTGCATTGTCCTGTTGGAACAGCAAGTTCCCTTGCCGGTCTAGGAATGGTAGAACGATGGGTTCGATGACGGTTTGGATGTACCGTGCACTATTCAGTGTCCCCTCGACGATCACCAGTGGTGTACGGCCAGTGTAGGAGATCGCTCCCCACACCATGATGCCGGCTGTTGCCCCTGTGTGCCTCGGTCGTATGCAGTCCTGATTGTGGCACTCACCTGCACGGCGCCAAACACGCATGCGACCATCATTGACACCAAGGCAGAAGCGACTCGCATCGCTGAAGACGACACGTCTCCATTCGTCCCTCCATTCACGCCTGTCGCGACACCACTGGAGGCGGGCTGTACGATGTTGGGGCGTGAGCGGAAGACGGCCTAACGGTGTGCGGGACCGCAGCCCAGCTTCATGGAGACGGTTGCGAATGGTCCTCGCCGATACCCCAGGAGCAACAGTGTCCCTAATTTGCTGGGTAGTGGCGGTGCGGTCCCCTACGGCACTGCGTAGGATCCTACGGTCTTGGCGTGCATCCGTGCGTCGCTGCGGTCCGGTCCCAGGTCGACGGGCACGTGCACCTTCCGCCGACCACTGGCGACAACATCGATGTACTGTGGAGACCTCACGCCCCACGTGTTGAGCAATTCGGCGGAACGTCCACCCGGCCTCCCGCATGCCCACTATACGCCCTCGCTCAAAGTCCGTCAACTGCACATACGGTTCACGTCCACGCTGTCGCGACATGCTACCAGTGTTAAAGACTGCGATGGAGCTCCGTATGCCACGGCAAACTGGCTGACACTGACGGCGGCGGTGCACAAATGCTGCGCAGCTAGCGCCATTCGACGGCCAACACGGCGGTTCCTGGTGTGTCCGCTGTGCCGTGCGTGTGATCATTGCTTGTACAGCCCTCTCGCAGTGTCCGGAGCAAGTATGGTGGGTCTGACACACCGGTGTCAATGTGTTCTTTTTTCCATTTCCAGGAGTGTATCTTTTGTTCTAGATGTTCTTTCAAATTGCCGAAAATGTGGAAGACACACAGCGCAAGTCCTGGACGTCCCGATCAGCATCACCGCACGTCTTTGCGTCCTTGGTCGAACTGTTGGCACTGTATCACTACGGCTGGACGCGACAATGGATTTCACCTATACCACGGACTTCAAATTTGGGGTACGTTCCCAGTTGCTATGCTGTTTCACACCAACACTTCGAGGCACCCGTCATCTGCACGCAGCAGAACTGAGTCTGCAGGTAACCCGGAACGAGTGAACTCTTATGAAAATGCACCACTCTTGTTGCGAAATAATCGTAATGTGGGGTGACATACACATTCGTATGAGCTTGTACTTGCTTCGTTTCTTTTTAAAGTCACTGTCTGTGAGCATCGATTTAAGATTTTGCAACAACTCCTTATATAGTTTCCGTCTTCCTTCGTTTATTACTTCTCCATCTTCCGTCAGTTGCGGCTTGCTACACTGTGACCGTCATGTGATCGTCAGTCATCTATGTACAAGTGTCCATAACTAAAGTTGCAGTTACAAAACGCTATCGAAAGATAATCACTGCTTACAATGACGTAAAATTTGAGCAGAGTTTTTCTGACGCAGGGTGAAACGTCGTGAAAAACAAAAAGAAAAAAAAATAGGTCGACTATAAATGACAGAGGAGCTCCGATAGGACGGTTATGGTTTGAGTTGCACATTACACCATCCGTTCTGTTCAATGTGCATGAGTGAAGTCAACAGTTGAGCACTGTTAGTCAGGTAAGCCCATCCACCGCGACAGGGTCATACCGCATCGAAAAGGGAAAATCAGTTTTCAAAACTCGAAATGACATCAATTTCTAACTGTCGTGAGGGTGGTGCAAGACATGTTGGGTATGCTGTCCACTTTTTTCTGCCACAAGTCAAAATCGAGACACGGCGTGTTCCAAAACAGCTCACGTTTCGAATGTTTTACACAATGCGTGCCTTCGACTCAGCTACGGTCGTAATTGGAGCTCTGAAAACAACGTATATCAGATTATTCCACAGCCACACGTCACCCTGATTGAGATCAAGTGATCTGGATGGCCAGTCGGTAGAGATTTGCATCTGCAGCAGCCGCTTCATTAGCTGTGCAATATGCAGAGGAATTCCACCTTCCATAAAAATGATCCTACCCACTAATCCAGGCCGCTGAAAGGCTGGAATGACGCTGGTGCTCAACAGTCTCTAATTGCGTTTACCAGTGACGCAATAGGTTGTGACGTTCTTTTAAAAAATGAAAGAAAACTTAATGATTACGTTAAATGAATGTCTGACCTGTGGAATGGACACAAACATCGAATTGTCGTGTTGCGTGTTGTAACTTCAAGTGGTGTGCTTACGCTGTCTTATAGTTAGCAAAACTATACACGAGTCGATTGGGGAATGCAACACCCAATACCAATAAAGAACTACAGTCACTGCAAGATATATTCAGGCCCTTAGGCACCAAATCATCTGCCCCTGTTCAAACCTAATAACTTGGGTCCATTTGCACAAAACAAATAAATTAAATTGTCTTACCTCTTAAGCAGCAACGAAGTAACGCTATATATTGCGGTCTCATATATATATATATGTATATATATATTTCTAGATACAGGCACAACAATGTGCAATGCTCGCCATAATACTTGAAATGTTCATGAAATTCATTTGGCTGATAAACGAGAACATTCAATAACATCCAACTTCTTTAAAAAATATGATCTGGCGGTATTGATTATGATGAATTACCAACACTCACTTTTTTAGCAAAATTATATTGCAAGTTAAGTTTGTCTTTTCAAAATCATCTGACAATTGAAGTTACATTACTGACAACTGATTCACAAACAATGATATTTAAACAGCAAGTATTTTCTAACTTCATTAATCCAACATAAATGAAAATCATCAAATTACATATAGCTCTGTTAACAGACCTTAAAATCACTACGAAAATGAAATATTTAACTAGTCTCTTTCTCAAAATCGTTTACGTACATTCTAAGGTTACTCAAATACTATAAATTATCAGCCAACTCATCTATACTAACGCGCTGGCAAAGATAGAAATCACACTTATTCAAATCTATCTTATTTCCATGAAGACTTCTGCGTCCATGTTTAACAATATTGACATACCTACTTTAATCCAACTCTTGGTGGCTTCACACAGCACACCACAGAAACTGCCTACTCCATCGTCTTTCCCTCACAGACAGCTACCTACGACTGTGCGTCCAGCGCCCTGTTATTCTAACACAGCAGTACAGTATCTTTGGCTGTGTGATCGCGCACAGTCAGCGATCCTAATTATCGAGCCTATCAGAGACGTTCATTGCTTATAGTACACTACTTTGATTTTAATTTATTGACATTCGTATCTTATTCTGGTGCTATATACAAATGTGCCCCAGTGTACTCCTTTCAAGGTAACAGGACACGCAGGAACCATTTACTCGAAAAAAACCGGCCCCACGTTAAACGACTTCGTCAACCCGCACCACAGTCACGTGTGTTGAATGAAGTGGTACCGGTTCACGTGCGTGTGGATTTTCCGTTGCCCATGTTCTGCAATTCTGAGTGTTGACATGTCCTTGGAGATGGAAATGGGCTTCGTCTGCCTACAGAATGTTCCATGGTCATTATTTGTCCGCTTCTATGTGAGCAAGAACTTCAAGAGTGAATGTTTATTTTGCTGGCATGTCAGCAGGAAGCCACTGCCGAACATGAGTGATTTTGTGTGGATCGCAATGCAGGATGTTTCGTAGGATTATATGCACCCCGCTCGCAGGCACGTTCAATATTCGTGCATTTCCCTTGCACTGCATGTCAACAGACCATCACCCGACCCTGCCTGCATTGCTGTGGTCACATCTTCGACAGACGTCGAATCAACTGCTTTTCTCCCTCTGCCCCAATGGACTTCGAAACAACTTGTCTGTTCCAATTTTATAATCACTTTCTCCAGACCCTTAGCAGACATCGGACCATTGCCTTTGTTTCATACGCTTGATGGTCCGGAACTTCTGCTGGGATACAGCCACGGTCCTTGTGAAACAGTTTTGTCAGCAGTGTGCGATCCTTCATGAAGACAGTCTTGTTGCTAGTTTAGGACGCAAACTGAGGAAGGACTGTGTGCCGTACGTCTGTTGGTGTCCATATTCTGACACAGAGCCGTCTATTGGTCAAATAATCATTAATTTTTCCCCGTGACGTTCCCCTCTGTGTTGATAATATGCTGTTCAAATCTGACTTTATTCTGAGCAGTGGTTCTCTTTCTACAGTGCTTTGAAGCTGTAACTTTAATTATGGACACCCTGTACTTCGTGACAGAAACTAAGATACTGAAGCTTTATGAGAACATGCTAGTAGTATCCAAAACGTGGTCTCTAGTGTTAGTTACGTCAACCGAACAAAATATCGACAGAAACGTGTCAAAGCGTTGTTAAGTTCCATCGTAACTTCTGTGTCAGTCTGTTGTGCGCGCCGCCAGTCCCACTGCCGTGTTTCTGATTAAAATCGAGCTACTCGTTGAGAGTGCGCGTCACGTGCTTGCGTGTAAATCAGCCGCCGGCCACGTAACGACAGGGACAGTGACGTCAATGATCAGTTGACAGTACCGCGCGAAGAGTTCTAAAATTCTGTGTATGATGGGAGACGGAGCAGGTGCAGAAACCGGGAACCGCGGCGGCGACAGCTGGCAACGGAAGTTACCTTATTCTCGGCAGCTCGCTCCAGTTATACTAATGCGCTTTGTGACCTCACGTCTTACTAGTTTGTTTTTTGTTGTTTGCTTTGTTTTAGTGACACATAGTGACTCTTATACTAGGGGATCTTGTTCTTGGCAGTACTGTTCTCACACAAGAAAGAGTGAGAGCAGAAGGGCTTTGTTTTACAACAGCTGGCCAAATAAGAAGCCTACAGTAGGCGTAAATAAGAAAATAAATACATAAAAGTTTTTTAACGTAACTGTTTGGCAGTGAAAAATTCGCATGTATTTAAGCCGGGGACATCGGAAGTTACCTTATTCTCGTCAGCTCACTCCGGTTATACTAGTGCATTTTGTGATTTTATGTCTTCCTAATCTGTATTTTGTTGTTCGCTTCTTTTTAATGGCAGATCGCGATTCTTACACGAGGGCTTGGTGCTCTTGCTAGTAGTGTTCTCACACAAGAGGGAGTAAGAGCAGAAGGGTTTTGTTTGACAACAGCTGACCAAAGGAAAAACCTGTAGTATGCATAAACAAGAAAATATATACATAAAGTTTTTAACGCAAATTGTTTGACAGTGAAACACTCAGATCTATTTAACGAGAAAAATAGTGTTCAATGTTATTCGCCGTGTATAGCGTAAAGAAAACAAATTAAAAACGATCATGTAAGTAGCCGTTACTTACTGTCTGCCTCATGTCGTTTCAAATATTTTGTAAGTAAGAGGAGTTGCCGAAAAGTAATGTCTCTGAATTTCTTATGAGAAAAGTCTTCAAGGTTTTTAAATAGCACAAATATTATGAACATTCTATACCTTCATTCTTCATGTTAACATATTTATTGCCCAACGTAATCACCCTGGCGGCCAAACATTAGTCCCACAAGAGACCAGTTTGTCGATACCGTCACTATAGAAACTTTGACTTTGTTGACGGACCCGCAACCTCATCTCTGGTACCGCTTGTTCACTGCCAAATTGAAGTCTTCGGGATAGTATGAGGATTATCGACGATAGTGAACCCAATGCGTTGGACTGTTGGAGATGTCGCAGCGCCTGCGTGTGGCCTGGTACTATCAGGCTGCAAGAGAGCATGCTCCATTTGTGGACGAACTGCTCATAGTCGAATTTCGATTACAGCACGCTGTTTCTCACGTACCGACATAGTTACGTTACACATCGCCATGTTACACGCTACAGCTGGGAGCCTCTAGCGGTAGAGGGTTGCAAATATGCAGACATGAAGAACGAAGATGTAGAATATTAATGTCGTTTGATTTATTC
The DNA here is from genome assembly GCF_021461395.2 of Schistocerca americana. Taxonomy (NCBI): domain Eukaryota; kingdom Metazoa; phylum Arthropoda; class Insecta; order Orthoptera; family Acrididae; genus Schistocerca; species Schistocerca americana. The sequence goes on along the minus strand of NC_060119.1, from coordinate 921,851,142 downwards.
TAAAAGCTTTAAGAGTTTTCACATAATTCGAAGGCATCATTTTCAGCTCGTCCTCGTGTCTATTTCCTTGAGTAGGTGAATGTAGATGTATTTGAAATGTTTGCACGACGTGTTTCCTATTGTTACCGTTTTCAGAAGCGCGTAGAATTTGTCATACGACCTTTGTCAAGGACATTCACTGTGAATTTTGCTTTGATCATTAACAAACTCTATTACTATTGCTTGACCCCACATTCTGTTACTATATTTCGTTACTTTTGAAAAAAAAAAAGAATGGTCTTTCATAACCTCAGTTTTACCGTTTATGTACCAAACTGCACAGTGGACAGTTCCTGTGATACACGCTGCTTTGGCGCTGACTTGTAAACGTAAACGACGAGTTATGACAGACGAGGCAATACAGGAAAAAAACGCTAGAGGCGCTGCAGTGTACACACTTGCCACGACTAGTGGAAGCAGAGGAGGAAGTCGACTGTGTAAAAGGGACTGAAGTCGACCACCACATTACTGTACGACACATGTCTGACTTCGACACTTCAAAATCTTTACCAAAAACTGACTCAAATAATATAGTTAGGTAACATAAGATAATACTGCACGGTTCTCAACAGTAACTGCTTGTCTGCTCCCCCTTCAGTAGCTAAAATTCTGACCATTTCTATCTCAGCAACCATTGTATGCAGGAATTTTGAACCTGTTTTCAGCACTCTTCATTACTAACGTCTATGCAGTGCTTAACGCCATACGATCTACACTACACAAAGCATTTCCGACACTCAAAATCAGCACTGTGGCATGTGATGTACGATTGATTCTCTCTTACATGGAGGAGGAGGAGATTAGTGTTTAACGTCCCGTCGACAACGAGGTCATTAGAGACGGAGCGCAAGCTCGGGTGAGGGAAAGATGGGGAAGGAAATCGGCCGTGCCCTTTCAAAGGCACCATCCCGGCATTTGCCTGAAGCGATTTAGGGAAATCACGGAAACCTAAATCAGGATGACCGGAGACGGGATTGAACCGTCGTCCTCCCGAATGAGAGTCCAGTGTGCTAACCACTGCGCCACCTCGCTCGGTCTCTTACATGACTGGTCATATTAGGGTCATACATTTTCACAGTTATTTTTAGTTGCCATGTACTGCTAGACGCTAAACCTTGGTGAAGGTTTCTTGGTTGGACTGCCGTGAAACTAAAACCACCAGCAGGACTACTAGTAACACAAACAATAACAACAAAAAATGCATCCATTAATTACGGAATTGTGAAAGCAAGATAAGCCAAGAAATAGTAATATGAAAATAGTTGTTTCTCGGATGTAGTCCATGTGTTCCAGCACTACGGGAAAGAAAATCAAGAAAGCGCTCAGTTAAAATATTACGGAGATAGAATTTGAAACCTCAGTACTCGCCCGAAATAACTTAGGGAAATAATGGGAAAAATTAAATCAGGACAGAGCAGCAAGAATTTAAACCTCTATGGTACTGAATACGACAACTGCCCCATCTAACTAGGTTCTCTGGCCGACCGTTGTAGCCAATTGAAATAATTTTCTCTATACAAGCTATTAACATCTTAGTTCAAGAGACTCATTACATGTTGTTTAAAGTTACTTCCTTTCAGATATCTTTGTGTACCTAATTCAGTTTGCACAATCCATTTAACAATCTGCAAAATAATTTTGTCGTTTGATTAACAGTGCAAAGCATATGTAGCGGCTGATGTTCACTAAAACCATACTGTTGTTGAGTATTTCCTGTCTTTGCACTACAGAACAACAATAAAGGAAAGAAGTATCATCTCATGATTGTCTTGGTATCAGCAGTTAACGTACATGTTATTACTTGTGTGGTCAATACCGGATGAGTGTATGTATGTATGCATATGTGTGTAAAACAGGCGTAAAGAGGTAGAGAAAGTTGGGGTAGGGAATGAAAGGCGTAGTGTGAGAGTATTGAGAGCAGAGGGGCGGGGCCAGGTGTGGTAAACTATATATATATATATATATATATATATATATATATATATATACTGACTGGTTTGATGTGGCCCGCCAAGAATTCCTCTCCTGCGTCAACCTTGAAAGCTCAGGGTAGCTCTTGCAAACTACGTCCTCAGTTATTTGCTGGGCGTGTTCCAATATCTGTCTTTCTCTACAGTTTTTACTCTCTACAGCTTCCTCCAGGACCGTGGAAGTTATTCCCTGATGTCTTACCATATGTCGTACTTTCTTGCCCCATTTTCTCGTCATTGTTCTCTATATATTCCTCTCCTCGCTGATCTTGCGGAAAATCTACTCATTTTTTACGTTATCAGACCACCTAAATTTCAACATTCTTGTGTAGAAACACATTTCAAATTTTTAGAGTCTCTTCTGTTCCGGTTTTCTCACAGTACGTGTTACACTACCATACAATGCTCCGCTCTAAAAGTACATTCTCAGAAACTTCTTCCTCAAGTTAAGAACTATGTTTGATGCCAACGACCTTCTCTTGGCCAGGAATGCCCTTTTTCTCAGTGTTACTTTGCTTTTTATGTCCTCCTTGCTCCGTCAATTGCGGGTTATTTAGGTGCCTAGGTTGTAGATGTCGTTAACTGCACCTACTTCGTGATCCCCAGTTCTTCAAAATGGTTCAAATGGCTCTGAGCACTATGGGACTTAACTTCTGAGGTCATCAGTTGCCTAGAACTTAGAACTAATTAAACCTAAGTAACCTAAGGACATCACACATATCCATGCCCGAGGCAGGATTCGAACCTGCGACCGCAGCAGTCGCTCGGTTCCAGACTAGCGCCTAGAACCGCACGGCCACTTCGGCCGGCTCCCCAGTTCTGATGACAAGTTTCTCACTCCTCTCATTTCTGCTATTTCTCGTTACTTTTTTTTCTACGATTTATTCTCAGTCCATACTTCTGCACTCAAGGGATTTCTCATTTCATTCGAAAGATCCTCTAATTCTTCTTCTGTATCAGTGAGTATAGCAATGTCATCAGCGAATCTTATCACTGATATCTTTTCATCATGAGTTTTATCCCACTCTTGTAGAACCTTTATTTTATTTACGACTTTGCTTCTTCGATGTATAGATTGAACAGTAAGGGCGAAAGAAGACTACATTCCTGTCTAACACCCTATTTAATCCGTGCACCTCGTTCTTGGTCTTCCAGCATTATCGTTCTATCTTGGTTCTTGTACGTGTTTCAATATAGGTTACCCCTATTTTTCTCATAATTTCGAACGTCTTGTTCCGTATTACACTATCGAACGCTTTTTCCAACTCGACAGATCAAATGAACGTATCTCGATTTTTCTTCACTCTTGCTTTCATTATTAACCGCTATGTGAGAGGGGCCTCTCTGGTGCCTTTACCTTTCCTAAAGACAAACATCGCCATCTGACACATCCTCGATTTTCTTTTCCATTCTCCTGTATGTTATTCTTGTCAGCAACTTGGAATCGACTTCATTTACTTCCGGTACGATGGACGTGAAGGAATTATGGGCAAATTTTAAACGCATTGTAAATCACGCACTGGACAAGTATGCACCGAAAAAGTGGGTTACGGACGGAAAAGACCCACCGTGGTTTAACAGCGCAATTCGGAAAATGTTCAGGAAGCAAAAGCATTTGCACTCGCGGTACAAGAAAGGTCGGGAGAATGAGGACAGGCAAAAGTTAGTAGAGATTTGTGCTGCTGTAAAAAGAGCGATGGGAGAAGCATTCAACCACTACCACCGTCATACTTTAGCAAAAGACCTTGTTGAAAACCCAAGGAAATTCTGGTCTTCCGTAAGATCGGTAAGCGGGTCGAAGGCTTCCATCCAGTCACTCACTGATCAGTCTGGCCTGTCAAGGGAAGACAGCAAAACGAAAGCTGAAATTTTAAATTTAGCATTTGAGAAATTTTTCACGCAGGAGGATCGTACAAATAAACATACCGCCGTTTGAGTCTCGTACAGATTCCCGTATGGAGGACATAGTGATAGACATCACTGGGGTTGTGAAGCAGCTGAATGGGTTGAAAATAAATAAATCGCCAAGTCCTGATGGGATTACAATTCGGTTTTACAGAGAGTACTCCACTGCATTGGCTCCTTACTTAGCTTGCATTTATCGCGAATCTCTTTCCCAATGTAAAGGCCCGAGCGACTGGAAAAAAGCGCAGGTGACGCCTATCTATAAGAAGGGTAGAAAGACGGATCCTCAAAAATTCAGACCAATATCCTTAACATCGGTTTGTTGTAGGATTCTCGAACATATTCTCAGTTCGAATATAATGAATTTCCTTGAGACAGAGAAGTTGCTGTCCGTGCATCAGCACGGATTTAGAAACCATCGCTCCTGCGAAATGCAAGTCACCCTTTTTTCACATGATATCTTGCGAACCATGGATGAAGGGTATCAGATGGATGCCATATTCCTTGACTTCCGGAAAGCGTTTGACTCGGTGCCCCACTGCAGACTCTGAAACGTCCCCTTTGAAAAATTACAAACGACTGTGCTTATACTGACACACAATGTTTTTAGCGCAACGCAATCTGACTTTCAAAATTCCCTACTAAAGAATGGCCCTGACTAACATTAAACTATACCTTTCACAAATCACTTACCTCACAAAAATCTTCGCTGCTCAAGCTACTGCAATACAGCGAGCGCCACTACTGCCAGCTAAATAAAAGATTCAAACTATGGAAGGCACTAACTACTGATAGGGATAGTTAGCAAATGAAAGATATTAATAGAGAACAAACAATGTATTTACCTTGATATCATCATATATAAATACAGCAGTTCATGACAAATTTCAAAACTCAGCCATCTCTCTCCCCACATCCACCACTGCTGGCGGCTCACCTCCAACTGCGCAACGCTACGCGCTGTTCACATCCAGCTGCCTAACACTACAATGGCGAGTATTACAACAATGCAAAGCAGCCACAGACTGCACACAGCACAGCCAGTGATTTTCATACAGAGGTGGCGTTACCAATAAAAAAACCTAAACAGTCTACTTACATAGCCCCGATGCACCCCACAAAAAATTTTACAAATTTTTTTTGGGCAGTGGCCAATAATGATTTGATAAAATTTTTCATAATTACAATAACAAAGAAATCAAATGCACACACTTATTGATACAATGTTGGTCAAAAGCTAAAATTTTCTCACAGTCCATAAAGTTAGTCCTGATCATTCATCATAACAGTAATTACAGGTTTTTTTTCACAAAGTCTCATTAGTAAAAGAAATTGCACACAGAAGTAGTGGATTTCCATGCAGTCTTGAAGAAGTAGTGTTGTCCTTCCAACGGAAAGACAGTGCTGACTCTTGACATGCTGACAGGTAATGGGCCACAATGGAGCAAACCCACAGCAGAGTCATTCGAAGTTTTGAAGAGTATTGGTAGGTAGGTCATCACAGAGCAGACCCACTGGAGTCGTGGTAGAGATTACGGTATTGGTGGATCATCAGAGGTGCAGACCCACTGCAGTCCTTGTAGAAATAATGGTATTGATGGATCATCAAAGATGTAGACCCACTGTAGTCCTTGTAGAGACGGCCAGCAGCCATCTGTTGCAAATGTGCAGGTGCACAATCACCATCGAAGAGTCTTGCAGAGAATATAGCAAGTCCATAAACCACAACTTGTGCAGTCACAAAGTTTCTGGAATTGTCCTTAGAACCAGCAATGCTGTTATCCAGTCCCTAGCTGAATTATTAACACACGTGCAAACACTATCAGTCCCTACTTCTCACATATTGTCCATATACTATGACCAACAGAAACGTGTGCAGTGAAATGTAACTTACAAGTTAATAATAAGATGAACTGGTGTCAATTACAATTTTATAACACGAGAATACAATTACAAAGGTACAAAATACATCATTAAAAACATAACAATACAGATAACATTTGTAGTAAAACAGGCATTACAAAAGAATAGAAATAGACATATACGTCAGTGTTACAGGAATTATGACATGAGTACATACATAAAAGATCAGAATAACTTTCGAAACATCAACTTTACACATGAGCATTAACACAAAACAGAATAAATAATGTCTAAACATCTTTACAAAGTAAATAACACATTATTGATGCCAGTTGTATTTGAGGATAACAGTATTCCTCATCATAGTGAATGTAACTTAGTATTAGAAGAGAAAAAAGTTCTATGAAACAGTACACAGGAAGAAAACAAATACACAAGGGTACACAAACACATAGTGGGATAACACCAATAGGAAAGGACAGGGTTTGTTTTACTGCAGTATTTTGCATGGAGATCACCCTTTGTTCATCATTATTCCCAAAAAGTCCTATCTAAGCCTGCTTTCTGTATTCTGTTCATATTTCTTTCAAAATAATTATTTCTGATTGTACAATACTCATTTGGGCCCAAATCTTTTTTATATAACTTCGCAATGCATTCTTTACCTATTCTCCATAGTCAGTTTCTTATATAGTCTACCCCCTCTTAAGCTAACTTAATTCTACTGAGCTCAGATGCTAAATTAAGGGACGAGGCAATGCAGCAGCACATAAAACAATTAATATAAACAGCAATGAAAAAAAATGGAAAATCGCAAAGCAAGCTACAGTAAATCTAAATTACCAAGCAATTCAACATTACAACTAATATGAGGCAATGCGCAGCAAACAAAAAAAATAAATCTGGCTTAGCAGAGTAACACAAACTGAAATTCAGAAGCACTATGCCTTTTAACCAACACCAGAAAATGAAATAACTTATACCTAAACATGACAAAGTTCAAGCAGAAAAAAATAGTACACTAAGGATAACAATGCAGATAAGGGAAATGTATAATCACATCTTAATGTCTAAGTAATTAAAGTGGTGCACCACAACAACTTATTGTAAAAGAAATATTACCATGTACTTGAAAAGAATATTATGTATACAGTTACTGTTACTAGTCCCTTCTTATTGTTCTTTCCTTTCCAAGTGCACCTTTTTTGAAGAATGTGGATCACAAAATTATTATTTAATAGATCTGTTGACAGAAAGTGTTCACATTAGCAAATGCATTTAATTTTATTTTATGAAACCAATGCTGCAACACAGCTGGAAAACAGATCTCAAATGAAATAAGCAATTACGCAAACCAAAGCATAAAAACATATGTTTTCAAGTTCGACCATGTCGTTTTTGCGATGCTTTCTACAAAGGAACGTCAATAGCGAGGAGAATGGCCTCCCCTTTTTTTTCTACCTGTGCCGCTGAAAGGCTAATGGCTTTTTTTTTCGGGCGGCTGTCGCCCAGATGGGTGCCCGCGACGCATTACGTGCAGGTGGTCACTTAACTTTCTTACGGAAATGTTTACGACAGCAGTTTCCGCTACAGTGACAGTCTCACATAAAAATATTTCACAGGTCAAGAATTAGCGTTGCAAATCTGTAGAAGCAAAATCCTATTGATATAACAGTGTCCAAAAAATTTTCGTCTGCATTGTAATACATTCACGCATATACACACACATTTCATAACTCTTAAAGTACGTTTCTTGGTTTCCAACATCCTTTTCATAAATCAGAGTCCCTAACCACTACTCATTATTCCTTACCTTATTACACATATACATATTCGTCGACACTCTTTCAATATTTTATCATAATAAATACGTAGCATGATCAAATTCCTCATTTAGCATCAGCTTATTGATCATAAACATACCTCAACAGCATAGTACACATCGTCGTCGTAATAATAACATCATAACACCTCAGTCAAATCTCAAAAACGTCGTAGCTTCCTCCAATAATTTCAAAACCTAAAAAAAATTCTCTGCTCATTTCAATAGTGTCATCTACTGCAAACGTACTTTAAAAATCATGATCTCATACCAAATACATCATTCAAAGCTCTCATAGTATCACAATGGTTCCGAAAAAATATGAAGAGTTCACACAGACAAAATACAATTTCGTACGTGTGAAGTTATCCAACGGTGTAATTACGTAAACATGTGTCACTGACGTAGTAAAAAACATGTTTATCTCTCAGTTAAATGATCAGATAGCTGTGTAATTTGTGTGTTAGAGAAATATGGTACCGATGTGTAAAGTTGTATAAGCAAATACCATATTAGCTAGGGTTCCTTGTGGTTGCCACACACATGGTACACAAAGTAAGCGTGTACCCCCCTGTGGAATAATGTAATTATACCCTCAGGTGTTACAGATTACAGCAATGGAATGAAATGTATCACGGAAAACTTTCTTTGTAATTCAAAAATCTTTAAAAATAAATGTTTTAAGTACAAAATTAATCACTCAAATACGTGTCCTGTAGCGCTAAATGTGCGTCTTGTTGCAACATAATCTCTGTGGAAGTGTCGTAGTTATCGTCCTCCGAAAGCTAAGTTCTGCAGAAGTCAATGTACTTACCTCATGATAAACAAAAGTTAAATGCTTTTGTATAGATATCGTAGTTATTACGCTTATTGTTGTGATGAAGAAAGTACTGTACTGTAACGTATTGTTGTGCTATGGAAAACCCTGTCTCATTGTAGCTATACTACAAAAGTTTCTACTAAAACCTGTTTTACTTTCCAGAAGAATTCAGAAAAACTGTGCAGATATAAAACAGATATAGCGCAAAAGCAACATTGTAAATTGTCACTCATTAGTAGCGTCGTGATAAAATCGTGTATCTGTCACATAAACTAATCACTCTGTCGTCTGGTATCTCACAGAAAGTACTTTAAATCCAGAATGTATTTTCAAGTAAACCAAAATGTTTCATTAAAATCTCATTAGCAGTACTGATAAATGTTCTAAGTATGTAAGCCTTATAGTTGTTCCATTATCGTGCAACTAACAAGCAAGAATGTACACACACAATAATGCTGTGACGTCTGTTCACTATAACAATGCATTCGTCATTTCTGTTTAAATAAGTTCTCTTGGTTCTTAACTGGATATTTAACTTCAAACATTGTTGCATGTTAACAAATTCTAAGTCTGACAAAGCATATTAGCAATGTAAAGTGAAAAGTTATATGGCAAAAACAAAGTTAAAAAGCAGATTATCTTTCAATAAACGGTTTTACATGTGAAATGTGGTGTAAACCTTTACTCTTCCTAGTACGCAGAGTTTCAACTTTAACGCAATTATCATGTGGTATATGTCGGTGAGGAGTGCTAAAATTTTTCTCAAGGTTAGCGTCAATGTTATTTTTCTCTGAGCCAGCCGGCGCACGCGGCTGCCTGCGGTGTGAGTCATTGTCTGTTCCTTTGTTGGCGCGCGTCGTTACTGGGATTAGGAGACCTAACTTCTACAAATTCGCCTTGCCGAGAGGGCCCAGCTCTGTTAGAATCCCGCCAGTTCTGATGAAATTCAGGTCTGTCGTTATGATTATATCGTCTGTCGTCATGTCGGTAGATACCATAGTTTCTTTCTTGTCGGTCATGTGGTGGAGAATTTCTCCTGGAATCGTAACTACGCGCTGAACTGTTGCGTCTGAAGTTATTCTGTCTCCCTTGATAATAATTATTTTGGTTCCCAAATTGTCTGTTTCTATGGATTCTCTGTCATATTCATTACTACAGAAATACGATCTTTTTCTGTAACTGTTATTACTCTGCCAGTGGTTGTCATATGGGTGGCGTCTATTTTGGTCACGATTTGCTTTGTAAGGATAGACTTGTCGTGTCCAGTTATTGTTTCTGTCGTCAAGAAATTGTGACTGATGTGACCTGTAGTGATAGTTTTCCTGTTTTTGCATCCCGCAACTGTCTGTGTCGATTTCTAATTCTTGTAACAGTCCCTGAAAAGCTTCAATGTCGTCTTTGCAACGTCCTGCTAAAATAATATGTCGTAAATGTTCAGGCAATTTTATTAAGCAAATGCGGATGGGTTTTGAAGGGCTGTATGGGTTTGAAAGATATTGATTCTTATGCAACATGTCTTCAAAATATTTGACAAGACTGGAAAATTCAGATTGTTCAAAGTTTTTCATCATCATGATGCTATATTTTACTCAGTCTTGTGTAGCTTGAGACCAATATGCTGAGAGGAAGGCATGGTAAAACTCTCCTTCACTGTGGCAATCGTGAATGACCGATCGTATTCTTACAGGTGGTTCATTCTCCAAGTAGCCACACATAAATTCTAACCTGTGCTCCAATGACCAGTTGGGAGGAAAACAATGAGAGAATTGATGGAGCCACGCTTGTGGATGAATGTCGTTGCCGGAATTCTTAAAGGTTTTGAATTTACGTGTAGTAATGAACAGCTTATAGTCAAAATCATCATGTCGGCGAGTCGCATGTCGGTCATTGTTACGTCGTGTCGGCTGTTCAATCTCAAAATTCGGTGCACATTGCCAATTTCTTTCATAATTTCCGAAATGCGCTGTGTTATTTTTTTGTGGCTGTTCCGTATTTCTATGTCCCTCTTCCCGTATTGGGGCGCGAGCGTCCTCTGAAATACGTAATTCTTGTACTACTTGTGCCAACTGATCTTGCACTTCCCGGATTTCTCTTTTGTACTGTGTATTGATTTGATTTTGATTTTGTTTGAATTTTCTAATTTCTACATACTCTTCAGTGTCAGTGAAGGCTACAGGTGTTGTGTTATTCAGTTCATCATCTACCTTTGTAGATAAGTTAGTGAACTGATCTGAAAGTTCGGCTACTTTATCCGATAGTGAAATTATTTCCTCAGTGTGTTTTTCTGAACCAAGTTTCAGAGTATCTACTGTGTCCTTTAAGTTTTCCTGAGTTTTTGCAAGTTGCGTAACCGAATGGGTAGATGCAACTGAGTCAATTTTAGCTTGCAAGGTGTCGTAATTTTCATGAACAATGGTTTGCAGTTCTTTTATGGCTGCTTCGTGATTCTGAAATACATTTTCATGCCGCGAAAAAATAGGTTGAAAATGCTCACAAATTTGTGTTTTTACGTCATTACAGACTTTTTGACATTTCGATTCAATGTTATGTAACTCAGTAGTTAAATCTTCACGTGTTTTTTCAAGTGTGGTGTCTAACTTTTGTAGCTTTTGTCCCATTTGTTGCATTAACTGTAATAACAATGCACTGGTGTCTGAAACATGTTCCTCAGTGCTTTTCGGCAGTGAAGTTGCACCGGCAACATTCACATTTTGACAAGCAGGAAATGTTTCTTGACTCATTTGAGAAAACGGTGAGAACCCAAAACCTGAGTCTACAGTATTTGCAAAATTGTGTCCTGTCATTCCTGATTCCTGAGGCGAGCTGTTGCCGAGCGATCGATCGATAATGCGTCCCTCTTCACTAATTGTTTTACTGTCCACGCCATTGTTTGCCGCCCGCTCCATTTCCCTATGCACAGTTACCAAACAACTACTTTGAATGTCTGTTAATTCATTACTCTGCGGCGCTAACACACTGCTTTCGTCTTCACTGTCATTTCTCAGTTTACTTTGGAGCCTAGTATTACGTTTTTCACACGCCATTATTGTCACAATATTTCACACGACAACACAGAAAAGCACTATTTGAAGAGCAAAAATAAGAGAACACATTAACATAACACTGAAAATAATGTTTAGTTAATTGCAAGCGCAGCTGCGAAAAACTTGCTGCAAATCTACATGCATGCCACAACTGTTTTACTGTACAACAATGAAAAACTACAACTACAAAGGAAATTCTCTCTATAATTACGCGCTAGCAATAAACAAAATCTACACTAATTACACAAACTACAAGAAAAAAATCAGAAGATTTTAGTGAGGTATCCTCGGCTAAGGGTCGACATATGAAACGTCCCCTTTGAACAATTACAAACGACTGTGCTTATACTGACACACAATGTTTTTAGCGCAACGCAATCTGACTTTCAAAATTCCCTACTAAAGAATGGCCCTGACTAACATTAAACTATACCTTTCACAAATCACTTACCTCACAAAAATCTTCGCTGCTCAAGCTACTGCAATACAGCAAGCGCCACTACTGCCAGCTAAATAAAAGATTCAAACTATGGAAGGCACTAACTACTGATAGGGATAGTTAGCAAATGAAAGATATTAATAGAGAACAAACAATGTATTTACCTTGATATCATCATATATAAATACAGCAGTTCATGACAAATTTCAAAACTCAGCCATCTCTCTCCCCACATCCACCACTGCTGGCGGCTCACCTCCAACTGCGCAACGCTACGCGCTGTTCACATCCAGCTGCCTAACACTACAATGGCGAGTATTACAACAATGCAAAACAGCCACAGACTGCACACAGCACAGCCAGTGATTTTCATACTGAGGTGGCGTTACCAATAAAAAAACCTAAACAGTCTACTTACAACTCCTAACTAAGGTACGAGCATATGGGATTGGTTCGCAAGTATGTGAGTGGCTCGAAGACTTCTTAAGTAATAGAACCCAGTACGTTGTCCTCGATGGTGAGTGTTCATCGGAGGTGAGGGTATTTTCTGGAGTGCCCCAGGGAAATGTGGTTGGTCCGCTGTTGTTTTCTCTCTACATAAATGATCTTTTGGATAGGGTGGATAGCAATGTGCGGCTGTTTGCTGATGATGCTGTGGTGTACGGAAAGGTGTCGTCGTTGAGTGACTGTAGGAGGATACAAGATGACTTGGACAGGATTTGTGATTGGTGTAAAGAATGGCAGATAACTCTAAATATAGATAAATGTAAATTAATGCAGATGAATAGGAAAAAGAATCCTGTAACGTTTGAATACTCCATTAGTAGTGTAGCGCTTGACACAGTCACGTCGATTAAATATTTGGGCGTAACATTGCAGAGCGATATGAAGTGGGACAAGCATGTAATGGCAGTTGTGGGGAAGGCGGATAGTCGTCTTCGGTTCATTGGTAGAATTTTGGGAAGACGTGGTTCATCTGTAAAAGAGACGGTTATAAAGCACTAATATGAACTATTCTTGAGTACTGCTCGAGCATTTGGGATCCCTATCAGGTCGGATTGAGGGAGGACGTGGAAGCAATTCAGAGGCGGGCTGCTAGATTTGTTACTGGTAGGTTTGATCATCACGCGAGTGTTACGGAAATGCTTCAGGAACTCGGGTGGGAGTCTCTAGAGGAAAGGGGGCATCCTTTTCGTGAATCGCTACTGAGGAAGTTTAGAGAACCAGCATTTGAGGCTGACTGCAGTACAATTTTATTGCCGCCAACTTACATTTCGCGGAAACATCACAAAGATAAGAGAGATTAGGGCTCGTACAGAGGCATATAGGCAGTCATTTTTTCCTCGTTCTGTTTGGGAGTGGAACAGGGAGAGAAGATGCTAGTTGTGGTACGAGGTACCCTCCGCCACGCACCGTATGGTGGATTGCGGAGCATTTATGTAGATGTAGATGTATGAGCTGTTAAGTTGATCGTGTAATTCTCGCAGTTGGTGGCTCTTGCCGTGTTCGGAATTGTGTGGATGATGTTTTTCCGAAAGTTTGTTGGCGTATCGCCAATCTCTTACATTGTACACATCAACGTGAAAAGTCGTTTTGTTGCCACTCCCCCAATGATTATGGAAATTCTGATGAATGTTATCTATCATAAGTCGTCCGACGCTCTTTGTAATGTTGACTCTTATACTGGATCTCCTGTCTCTTCCCTGTCGTCTCCTGTTTCTTTTTCTGTCACGGCACCGGACAAGTCTTCCCCCTCATGGAAGCCTTCAGTGTACTATTTTCGCCAATCCGCTCCTTCATCTGCATTTAACTGTGAAATTCCCATTTTACTCTTAATGTTACCGACCTTGCTTTTAATTTCACCGAAGGTTGTTTTGACTTTTCTATATTCTGCTCCTTAGCTTTGCTGGGAGTTCTGTTTATTTCATTCCTAAGTGAATCGTATTTCAGTACACCTGAATTCCCATCAACATGTTTGTACATCATTCTTTCGTGCACTGATTCTTCATGATTAGCCTCTTCAGCCTACTGCTCATCATTACTACATTGTGATCTGAGCCTAGGTCTGCTCCTGAGTAAGTCTTACAATATCTGATTTCAGAATCTCTGCCTGAGCATGACGTAATCATCGCGGCGTTTTCCAAGTATATCTCCTCCTCTTGTGATTCTTGAGCATAGTATTCGCTATTACTTGCTGAAATTTATTGCAGAACTCAATTCGCTTTCTCCTATATCGTTCATACCACCAAGCCAATATTTTTCTGTAACCCTTTCTTCTTCCATTTCAATACCCCATGACTATTCTGCTGCCGCTGATGTTACCCTATACTCGTCTGACCACTAATTATTTTCTTCTTTTTTCACTGACCTCGCTCTATCTGGATGAATGCCGCAAATTTGCCACGCCGGACATTTGCCACACTTGCCCCTTTGCCAGGTAGCTTGAGTAGCGATCCCACAGGTAAGGGACGCCCTTCCCCGTACTACCTCTCTCCGCTTTCAAACCGCCGTCTCCACATCTTACTCGATACAACCAGTACGTAAGGGACCTTCTTCTTCGAAACCTTGGCCAAATACAGAGATTCTTTGCCGAAATCGAAATATTCATAACTTTTGAGAAACGAAAGCAATACCGACGATTATATCAGTATGTAATTAGTTCTGCCAAGTACAAATATAGATTCCTCTGCCTGTACGGTAGCTTCCTTTCACGCTTACTAATTATGATACAAAACAGTCCATCGGCATGGGAGCAACAAGAAACGAACGATGTAACGAGAATGCGAATGTACGCTAATCATTTCTTTTTCATCACTGCATTTGTGCCTACTTTAATTACTACAACTGCATACCCAAAAGACAATAGGGAAAGAATAAATGGATATGTCATTCTTTGAAAAGAAGAACGACATACTCCATTTTAATTTACTCTCTAAAAACATTACTTGATAAAATGGAGCGGGACAATGTTCAAAACATAACTGAAAACACGTTCACTAAATAGAGATAAGAACATCTATGATTGACATGTCATCTTAAGTCGACTTACAATTTTAAAATGTTAGAAAAAAGGAAATGAAGTAATACAGAATGCTACGCTTGTAACATACGTTGTTGTTCTACATTGTTTAGCTCTGGTATTTACAGGGTCACAGAGAAAGTATCTCAGGTTCTGGAGGGAAAAGCCGTAATTGTAATTATCTGCACTACAACAGAAACAAGAAGGACAACTTAAGGAAAAATAATGTAAGCTCACAATCGACTTTGAAGCAGATAGTTCCTGTGACTTAGTATGGGCAGAGGTTATATGCGACAACCCGAATAAATTAATAACTGGCTCCTTTTACCGCCCCCCTGTCTCAGATGAAACAGTTGCTGAACAGTTCAAAGAAAACTTGAGTCTCATCACAAATAGGTACCCTACTCATACAATTATAGTTGGCAGTGACTTCCATCTACCTTCCGCATATTGACAAAAATACATTTTCATGTACCCTATTGTAAATAGAAAATAACTTCCGTAATTGTTCTAAATGCTTTTTTTAAATTATTTTTCACATTTAGTTGACGAGGCCATTCAAATTGTAAATGGTTACGAGAACACACTTGACCTCTTAGCCGCAAATAATCCTGAGCATCAAGACGGATACATTGATTAGTGAACACGCAGTCGTAGCGAGGCTCACTTCCGTAACAAAGCAGTTCACCAAAACTAAAAGCGAAATATATCTATTTATAAAAGCAGCTAAAAATTTGGGTGAGGTCTTCCTAAGAGATAGTCTCCAATCCTTCCAAACTATGTAAATGAAGACCATATGTGGCTTAAGTTCAAAGAAATACTATGAACAGCACTCGAGATATTCATACCAAATAAATTAATAAGAGACGGAACTGATCCCCCATGGTACACAAAACACGACAGAAAGCTGTTGCAGGAGCACCGCAAAAGGCACGTATAATTTAGACGAACGCAAAATCTCCAAGATTAGTGAAGTTTTACTGAGGCTCGAAATTTGGTGCGGATTTCAATGCGAGATGCATTTAACAGTTTCCACAACGAAACTCGCTCTAGAAATGTGGCGGAAAATCCAAATAGATACTGGTCCCATGTTAAGTAAACCAGCGGAAAGGCTCAGTAAGTACCTTCGCTGCGCGACAGCGACGGTAATGTTACTGATGACAGTGCCACTAAAGTGTAGTTAATAAATGCATTTTCCGAAATTCCTTCACCAAAGAAGACGAAGTAAATATTCCAGAATTCGAAATGAGAACACCTGCAAACAAAATTTAGTAGATATCCCTGGTGTTGCAAAGCAACTGAAATTACACTGTTAGTGACCGAGGAAATGATCAAATATCTTTTCAAAAAGTCTCTAATGTATAAGAAAAGTAGGTCTAATACATTTGATTCTGATATTCTTTAGTAACAATTAATTTTCAGTAGTAAGCTCCTTGCTTTTACTGATCTGTTTAAAGATAATCAACAATTTAGTAAGAAAGTTTAATTTTTAAAGGACTATATCTAAATTTACTTAAGTAGATTTACATCTACTATAAATGTTTGCAGCTAAACTTAAATAAAAAATATTTGAGGTGCCAAAATTGTCAACCTTAGGATCAGATCAGTTTTGGGATGTCAATTTTAGGTGCAATTCAAATGTTCAGTTCCCATTTTCTTTTACAAAAGCGTATACTATCAGTTTAACAAACCATGATATTTTAGGTGATAGTTGCGATTCTGAAGCTTCAGAAAATTATTTTAGAACTCACAATTATTTAATAGTATGGCCATAATATTGGAAGGTAGAAAAAAGTTATCTTAACGTGACAACAATAGGGATACTTTTGTGAGGCTTGAAACACTTTTTAATTTTTAGATTAAAGCCTGATTCGCATCACACTTTGTTCAGGCTTTGGACCGTGAAAATGACAAATGACCATTTACCATTTTAGCGTGTGTAAAGTCAGCCTAAACACGCTGAACTAATTACAACTTAATATTAGCTCATATAATGCTGCTTCAATGTTTTAATAACTGTATCTGAGTAATCTGCGAGGATTCTGTGGTATGCATAGTTTTGTAATACACTTCTGGAAATGGAAAAAAGAACACATTGACACCGGTGTGTCAGACCCACCATACTTGCTCCGGACACTGCGAGAGGGCTGTACAAGCAATGATCACACGCACGGCACAGCGGACACACCAGGAACCGCGGTGTTGGCCGTCGAATGGCGCTAGCTGCGCAGCATTTGTGCACCGCCGCCGTCAGTGTCAGCCAGTTTGCCGTGGCATACGGAGCTCCATCGCAGTCTTTAACACTGGTAGCATGCCGCGACAGCGTGGACGTGAACCGTATGTGCAGTTGACGGACTTTGAGCGAGGGCGTATAGTGGGCATGCGGGAGGCCGGGTGGACGTACCGCCGAATTGCTCAACACGTGGGGCGTGAGGTCTCCACAGTACACCGATGTTGTCGCCAGTGGTCGGCGGAAGCTGCGCGTGCCCGTCGACCTGGGACCGGACCGCAGCGACGCACGGATGCACGCCAAGACCGTAGGATCCTACGCAGTGCCGTAGGGGACCGCACCGCCACTTCCCAGCAAATTAGGGACACTGTTGCTCCTGGGGTATCGGCGAGGACCATTCGCAACCGTCTCCATGAAGCTGGGCTACGGTCCCGCACACCGTTAGGCCGTCTTCCGCTCACGCCCCAACATCGTGCAGCCCGCCTCCAGTGGTGTCGCGACAGGCGTGAATGGAGGGACGAATGGAGACGTGTCGTCTTCAGCGATGAGAGTCGCTTCTGCCTTGGTGCCAATGATGGTCGTATGCGTGTTTGGCGCCGTGCAGGTGAGCGCCACAATCAGGACTGCATACGACCGAGGCACACAGGGCCAACACCCGGCATCATGGTGTGGGGAGCGATCTCCTACACTGGCCGTACACCACTGGTGATCGTCGAGGGGACACTGAATAGTGCACGGTACATCCAAACCGTCATCGAACCCATCGTTCTACCATTCCTAGACCGGCAAGGGAACTTGCTGTTCCAACAGGACAATGCGCGTCCGCATGTATCCCGTGCCACCCAACGTGCTCTAGAAGGTGTAAGTCAACTACCCTGGCCAGCAAGATCTCCCGATCTGTCCCCCATTGAGCATCTTTGGGACTGGATGAAGCGTCGTCTCACGCGGTCTGCACGTTCAGCACGAACGCTGGTCCAACTGAGGCGCCAGGTGGAAATGGCACGGCAAGCCGTTCCACAGGACTACATCCAGCATCTCTACGACCGTCTCCATGGGAGAATAGCAGCCTGCATTGCTGCGAAAGGTGGATATACACTGTACTAGTGCCGACATTGTGCATGCTCTGTTGCCTGTGTCTATGTGCCTGTGGTTCTGTCAGTGTGATCATGTGATGTATCTGACCCCAGGAATGTGTCAATAAAGTTTCCCCTTCCTGGGACAATGAATTCACGGTGTTCTTATTTCAATTTCCAGGAGTGTACATTGTTTTTAACGTATTTTAGTCCACTTTCTGAATATGGGCAATGGCTTTCAAGCAAGGCCTAATGTTACCAGTCTCTTCATAATTCTTTACGATTCTCTCTATCCTGTCGTCTAGCTTCAAGTACTTCTTCTTCGTCTTCTTACCTTCAAGATACATTTCCAATTTCATGTACATGCAGTTTGTGAGCTCTGTTTCCTTTTTCAACCACTCCATCAAATAGTTGATTAGAGGGTGAGGGTTTCCAATAATACTATTTATTTTGTTGTGCCACCCTTCAACAGAATTCGTCGTTCGGTGCCTTTTTCCGTATCAGTCCCACATTTCTGTTGCGATATCCGCATTCTCTAGCCAGTTATCCACAAAGTAGTCAAAAAATTTAGAGAACCTTCCGTTATCAGGAGCTCCTGCATGAATCTCAATCCATCCATTGCTTACGTCCTCCGGTTTTACAACTGCCAGCGCTGCACAAATGCTGACGTGAAGTCTTAAATCCTCGTTATAGCGGTACTCCTCAGTTCGACCGAGAATTAGAATTCTTCTGGTTCAAAATGGCTCGGAGCACTATGGGACTCAACTTCTGAGGTCATTAGTCCCCTAAAACTTAGAACTAGTTAAACCTAACTAACCTAAGGACATCACACACATCCATGCCCGAGGCAGGATTCGAACCTGCGACCGCAGCGGTCTCGCGGTTCCAGACTGCAGCGCCTAGAACCGCACGGCCACTTCGGCCGGCAGAATTCTTCTGGATAAACCCTTCTTCCTATGGAAATAGAATCCATTTATTTCAGTTGTGGGAAAAACTTGATGAATGGCTGATATCGCAGCTGCCTCAAAGTCCACCTTTACTTGTTTAGGACACCACTCAGAGACTACCTGTTTTACCAAACGAAACAGACGAACATGTGTCTTTCTTCTTATTAGGGAGCAGTGCAAATACAGTAGGAAGAATGTTTGTTTCTTCAATCGGGCCTCCTAAGTCTACGTGTATGGTGTAGATCCTCTGCAAACTGCTTGCTGCATCTCTTAAATGTTTCATCCATAAAAAAATGGGAACATGTTTTTAAACTTTCTTTTCCTTTGCTTCCACTAAAAATTATTATTCTCACCTCTAATCTATCGTCTTCCAGAATAAAACTACTGCCATCTCCCATTTTTAATAGATCTTCATGAAGCTCTCCGCGTATATTTCCGACAACTGTGTAGTTTCTTCTCGAGACCTTCTCTTCGCCCTTTCCACCTGCTTTCTCACTTTCAGAGCCTCATTATCAGGTGATCCACAGAGATGTTAATACTAATACGTTCAAGACTTCTCTGTTCCTCGAAAGCAACTTTCCCTTCCAATTATCCGCTTTTCGGCGTAAGCACATCCATGTAACAACACCTTCTTTAGATTCCCTCTGTTTAAGATACGCGTAACCTTTGTAATGAGCAGGAAGCCTGCCCTTGTTCATTGTAATAGCTTCCATACTGATGGTCACGTTAGGAACTTCGAAAGCAGACTGGGCGGGCGGTTGAGGGGCGGTTGAGGCTGTGGAGTAAGAGGTGGGGGGGGGGGGAATAGGCAAGGGACCCGACCCTTCGGAGCAGGTAAAATCGTGGCAAATGTCCGGCGTGGCAAATGTCCGGGTCCGGCGTGGCAAATGTCCGGACACCATCTGGATTGGGCCTAAGCATTTCTGTTTTCAGATTTTATAACTTCCTTACCAAGTTCAAACTACTGAAATTCCATGCTACTGCTTGTAGAACGCTGTCCTTTAGCTGATTATTCATTATTTTTCTCACGGTCACCTACCTTGTGGCAGACCCATCACAGTGATCCAAATGCGGGGAGGACCGGGATCTTTTGCCAATGGAGAGGTCATAATGTCACTTCTTCAGTTACTGGCCATACGTCCTACGAATACACATTATGTTCTTTAATTCAGTATTTTCCATTGCCTTCTGCATCCTCATGCCGTTGATTATTGCTGATCCTTCCGCCTTTAGGGGCACTCTCCCACTCCACGGGCAAGAGAGTGCCCTGGACCTCTTCCACTCTTCTACCCTCCTTGACAACGCCTTTAGCAGAACGAAGGTGACTTGTTATGCAATAAGTCTTCGGCCGCCATTGCTGAAGACTTTTATTCGAAATATAAACTCTGGCGAGGTTCGAACACGGGGCCGTGGACACTTTAAATAGATGTACTGAAATAACTAAAATCGACTGTGGACAACGCAATTGTTGAGTACGATTATTTCAATAGTCTGACGAGAATAATAAGCTGGAATTGTTCTAAGTTACTGGAAATTCACAGAGCCTCGTGTCCTGTTAGGATTTAATGCAGTAGTTGGTAAAGGTGGATTCTATGAGAACTTCCTTGGGATGCGGCTGCAGGATACCCATTGAATCACTTGAGGAGGTTTCTGATACAGCGTATGCTGAAGAGGACTAAATTAAGAGAGGTCACACGACAGTTACACGACACTAGTACAGTGTGTGGTTTTTAGGCGATTCCTTTGATTCATAGAGGGGAATATTAGTCTGAATCCCATCTTTGACTTAAGAACTTTACACAAAACACCTCTACGCGAAAAACGCACCGACCATACAAGATTCGGAGACAGTTACCCTGCATGAGATTTTCCCCGAGAGCGTAACGGTGCGACGATGTTGTGTTGCAGCAACAGATTTGAAGGTCAGATCTATGTCGAGCAAAGACTCATTAAGTTAGGGTCATGTAATGAAAACTAGATACCGTCGGAAAGTTAGGGATTTTTGTGTGTGATGTTATGATGAGCCGATGCTGTTATGGTGAAGGGCTTGGATCGTGATTTTCAGTAAGGTCCTGCGTCCCCACGTGTGACAGATGTGACGTAGAGAGAGTTCATCGCTCTTCCTGCTCAGGTATCTCATTGGCTAGAGTAGAAGTTTCTTCAGCAGTGAGTGCTGCCTTTGAATTGAGCACCGATAGCTAACGAAGGCATGTCTACAGACGCCCCCGGTAACGGTGGGATACCTAGCTTATCGTCGTCCACCATAATCCTGACAGCCAGTAACATGAGATGCCATATCCTTTCATAGCAGGATCTCCTTAGTTGTCATTCACGGCACCATTACGGCACAGCGGTACGTAGACGACATTCTACTCTCTGTAGTGTTGTCCTGCATAGCAAGCCACCCTAGGCTTATATTTCAGCAAGCCACCCTAGGCTTATATTTCAGCAAGACGATTCCCGCCCGCACACGGCGATAGTTTGTACTGCTTGTCTTCGTATTTGCCAAACCCTACCTTGGCTAGCCAGGTCGCTGGATGTCTCCTCATTTGAGAACGTTTGGAGCACATTAGGCAGGGCTCTTGAACCAGGCCGGGAGTATGAAGATCTAACGCCCCGACAGGACAGAATTTGGCACGATATCCCTCAGGAGGACATCCAGTAACTCCTTCAGTCAATGCCAAACTGAATAATTGCTTGCATAAAGCCAGAGGCGGACCAGCGCGTTATTGCCTTGCTCAGTTCGTTAAGTTCTTTTCCTTGAAAAAAACATCAAATTTTTCTGAAGTTGTAATCATTTGTATGGAAGGGTCAAAGGCAGCAGTACGTTTCCGAGGAGCCACATCAGAAACATTTGAGATTGACACAGGTCTCAGACAATGGGATGCTCTCTCATGTGTTCTGTTCAATGTCACCTTAGAGAAAGTAACGAAAGAGTGTAGACAACAGGAGTGGGCTGGAGTAGAGATGGACAGTAACTTCAATTGTCTCGGATATGCAGATGACATAATACTATTAAGTGAATCAAAGCACGAGTTGAAAGAAATGTACCAGAAAATGGACAATTATGCACAGAAGGTAGCGCTCAAAGTGAATCGAGACAAAACAGAGTTCATGCAATTAGGAAGAACACAAGATCAGATAGAATTTCTTGAGATAGATGGCAAGAGGTTCAAGAGAGTAGACCAGTTCAAATACTTGGGATCGTGGTTTAACACGGACAACAACATAAAAATGGACGTGAAGGAAAGAATAGCAGTGGGAACGAAATGCATGCATACCCTCGGAGAGACGCTCGGCTCTAAACAGATCTCAGTGAACACTGAGACGAAAATCTGCAACACAGTGGTATGCCCAGTAGTAATGTACGGTTCAGAAACATGGAGCATGACTAAGAGAGAAAGGGAAAAACTATTAATATTTGAAAGCAGAATAGTGAGGAAGATATGCGGACCAGTTTTAGATAATGGCGAATGGAGGAGGAGGAAAAACGAGGAAATCTACCTTCTGGTGCGACAACCAACTATCCTACAGAAGCTAAAGAGCAAAAGAATACAATGGGTGAGCCATTTAGCCCGTATGCCAGATGGAAGACAGGCGGAGATGGCACTAGTGGGGAAACTAAAAACCAAACGCCCCATTGGACGACCAAGACAGCGCTGGATGGACGACCTGGCGAAGGACCTAGCATCCCTGGGAATTGAAAACACCTGGTGGAACCGGGCTCAAAACAGGAAGGAATAGAGGCAGTTTGTGGAAGCACCGCGTGGTCTGCGGGCCCTGTGATCGCTGAATATCTACCTATCTATCTATCTGTAATCACTTGTTTGTTTGCCTACTTCCATCAAACTACCGATTTCCATCTTTTTTGTCTTAGAGTATGTACTGCTCTGTTTACAAGATCGATAACAATAAACGTTGCCTAACATGGACTAAATAACAATGAGTCACTGTACGCACAAAATAAAATATCTTGCTACAGAACTTACGTGGGAGGCTAGACACGACGTATAATCGTACCACATGTGCTGCTTTCGTCACATCCTCTTTAAAACAATGAGCAGATAAATCGTTCATTTTAGTGCGGTCAACATTGCTTTCCATTAACATATGCTGCATTAAAGCCTGCAAGAGAGATGAGAAAAAGGAATTCTGTACCTATTCTCATTTATATATGCATGGATGCTCTTTTCCTAAAACGAAGTTCTGTTTCATACTTTTGCTGGTAACGAAACAATCGTACACTGCCGTACCCAGAAAGAGTGAAAATGAGAAATTTAAGAGACCTTCGTTTTCTTGTAGTAGATTATCTATTAAAGTCTTTAAGAGGAATTTTAAGAACAAGCAAGCTTGCAATGTCGAAATAGAGCCGCCCGCGGCAGTGTGGGAACGGAACAACTTCCTTTCGCGTGTCAGCAGCATCATCTGTTACGGCGACAGCTTGACGCGACAGCGCGGGGACAGCGACACAGCTGCACAACAGAATACAGGCGACCGACCTTGACGACGGAAGGGAAGGGAAAAACAAAGAGAACGCTTCACGTTCTGTGCGATATCCTTGGCGAAGAGTTTACAACACACGCAAAGATAACTTTATTTCCATGACTGGTGAAATTAGAACTTTGTTGTTCTTGCTGATTCTGGACGGTTTGTACCGTATAGCGCTGCTGCTTATGAAGAAGATCCGTCCGGCAAAAAAAAAAAAAAAAAAAAAACAAAAAAAAAAAAAAACATGAACGTCTGAGCTACTACACTACTGGCCATTAAAATTGCTACACCACGAAGATGACGTACTACTGACACGAAATTTAACCGACAGGAAGAAGATGCTGTGATATGCAAATGATTAGCTTTTCAGAGCATTCACACAAGATTGGCGCCTTTGGCGACACCTACAACGAGCTGACATGAGGAGAGTTTCTAACCGATTTCTCATACACAAACAGCAGTTGACCGGCGTTGCCTGGTGAATCGTTGTTGTGGTGCCTCGTGTATGGAGGAGAAATGCGTACCATCAAGTTTCCGACTTTGATAAAGGGCGGATTGTAGCCTATCGCGATTGCGGTTTATCGTATCGCGACATTGCTGCTTGCGTTGGTCGCGATCCAGTGACTGTTAGCAGAATATGGAAACAGTGGGTTCAGGAGGGTAATACAGAACGCCGTGCTGGATCCCAACGGCCTCGTATGACTAGCTGTCGAGATGACAGGCATGATCGTGCAGCAACGTCTCGATCCCTGAATCAACAGATGGGGACGTTTGCAAGAACAGTTCGACGACGTTTGCAGCAGCATGGACTAGCTCGGAGACCATTGCCGCCGTTACCCTTGACGCTGCATCACAGACAGGAGCGCCTGCGATGGTGTACTCAACGACGAACATGGGTGCACGAATGGCAAAACGTCATTTTTTCGGATGAATCCAGGTTCTGTTTATAGCATCATGATGGTCACATCCGTGTTTGGCGACATCGCGGTGGACGCACATTGGAAGCGTGTATTCGTCATCGCCATACTGGCGTATCACCCGGCGTGATGGTATGAGGTGCCATTGGTTACACGTCTCGGTCACCTCTTTTTCTCATTGACGGCACTTTGAACAGTGGACGTTACATTTCAGATGTGTTACGACCCGTGGCTCTTCACTTCATTTGATCCCTGCGAAACCCTACATTTCAGCAGGATCATGCACAACCGCATGTTGCAGGTCCTGTACGGGCCTTTCTGGGTACAGAAAATGTTCAACTGCTGCCCTGGCCAGCACATTCTCCAGATCTCTCACCAATTCAAAACATCTGGTCAATGGTGGCCGAGCAACTGGCTCGTCACAATACGCCAGTCGCTACTCTTGATGAACTGTGGAATCGTGTTGAAGGTGCATGTGCAGCTGTACCTGTACACGCCATCCAAGCTCTGTCTGACTCATAATGTCCAAGCGTATCAAGGCCGTTATTAAGGCCAGAGGCGGTTGTTCTGAGTACTGATTTCTCAGGATCTATGCACCCAAATTGCGTGAAAATCTAATCACATGTCAGTTCTAGTATAATATATTTGTCCAATGAATACCCGTTTATCATCTGCATTTCTTCTTGGTGTAGCAATTTTAACGGCCAGTAGTGTATAAAGGCAGAACTAGACAAGAATTTAAACTCGTACTAAGTCTGGGGAAGAAAGAACCATGACGAGATGTTTAGCCACCTTACCGGATGAGTGTTTTCTTTCATCACGCGCAATAGCCTCATACCACGAGCTGTGTGATTTGTCACCCGAGTGTGTGTGTTGAATGTAGTGACTACAAGTGATGTGTGTACTACCCGACCACGATGTTACTGCATTTCGCCCGCTGTGGTCGTTATTGGTGACACGTGGTGACGTTATAGTAAATAAGGAAAGCGCGTCGACCTGTGAATTATTTCTAGACGCTAGAGCATGTGCTAACAAGCAGTTCGGCGTGTCATCGTGAAATATCACAATAAAAACTCACGAGATGCGCCCTCACTTCCAGGTGCAATAATGTTGTGGTCGACTAAATATATTGTGTTATCATATTTCTGTTGAATGAGGACGAGAGGATGTGCGACATAGTTTTTTGTTTATTTTTATGGCTCCTTACCTCAAACGGTAGAAACCTATCCTCTATAGCATCTCTTTTCTTGTCTGTCTGTCTGTTTGTCTGACTGCTAAAAATCTTTTTTTCGCAGGAGCAGGTGGACGCATCAAGTTGAAATTTATGCTACATGCTGAGGTCTATGGTCCCTTGGCGGTGTAGAAAAACGTAAGCTTCTAAGTCATTGTAATCGAAAGATACGGCAATTTTATCATATATCTGGATGCTCGCAAACTCACTCATTAAAACCTATATGATATTTCCCGTTGACCTATAATCACGAAATTTAACTACAAGCAACGTTTCACAGTAAAAATAACGAGAAAAATCGAAAATTGCTAATTTGTATTTACATCACGGTAAAAAACAGTTTTTGTTATTCGTTATCCGACTGTCTGTCCGTCCGTCTGTTAAGACGTTTCTATCTCAGGCTCAGGAAGACGTATCAGGCTGTAATGAGAGACATAACAGGGTCTACGGATTCTTCATGGTGTAAAACATTTAAGATTTTAAGTCAATGCAGTCAAGAGACACGGCCATAAATGTCATGATTTACTACTCGGAAAATCACCCACTGAAACTTATAAGATACTTCCGTTTGACCTACAATGATGAAAGCTGGCAAGAAACAAGGTTTCACAGTACAGTTAAAGGAAAAATTTCGAAAACTGTTAAGCTCAAATGCTGTCACACAAAAATATTTTTTGTCCTTTGTTACCGACTTTAACCTGCAAGTGAAGCATTCTCAAATGTCTTGGAATCGCCGGAAAGGATACCTTGGCAGTATCAGTGTCGATAAGAGGCAAAAATTGTCTAGTATCGATTCGCGAGGTCGATCAACTGCCTATATACACTGAAAAGCCAAAGACACTGTTATACGCATGCGTATTCGAATACAGAGACACGTAGACAGAATACGGGGCTGCCTTCGACAATGCCTATACAGGGTGGTCCATTGATAGTGACCGGGCCAAATGTCTCACGAAATAAGCATCAAATGAAAAAACTACAAAGAACGAAACTCTTCTAGCTTGAAGGGGGAAACCACATGGCGCTATGGTTGGCCCGCTAGATGGCGCTGCCATAGGTCAAACGGATATCAACCGCGTTTTTTTAAAAATAGGAACCCCCAATTCTTATTACTTATTCGTCTAGCACGTCAATAAATATGAATGTTTCAGTTGGACCACTTTTTTCGCTTTGTGATAGATGGCGCTGTATTAGTCACAAACATATGGCTCACAATTTTAGACGAACAACTGGTAACAGGTAGGTTTTTTAAATTAAAATACAGAACGTTGGTACATTTGAACATTTTATTTCGGTTGTTCCAATGTGATAAATGTACCTTTGTGAACTTATGATTTCTGAGAACGCATGCTGTTACAGCGTGATTACCTGTAAATACCACATTAATGCAATAAATGCTCAAAATGATGTCCGTCAACCTCAATGCATTTGGCAATACCTGTAACGACATTCCTCTCACCAGCGAGTAGTTCGCCTTCCGTAATGTTCGCACATGCATTGACAATGCGCTGACGCATGTTGTCAGGCGTTGTCGGTGGATCACGAGAGCAAATATCCTCCAACTTTCCCCACAGAAAGAAATCCGGGGACGTCAGACCTGGTGAACGTTCGACGACCAATCCTCCTGTCATGAAATATGCTATTCAATACCGCATCAACCGCATGCGAGCTATGTGTCGGACATCCGTCATGTTGGAAGTAAATCGCCATTCTGTTATGCAGTGAAACATCGGTAGAGCATTACGTAGAAAATCAGCATACATTGCACCATTTAGATTGCCATCGATAAAATGGGGCCAATTATCCTTCCTCCCATAATGCCGCACCATACATTAACCCACCAAGGTCGCTGATGTTCCACTTGTCCCAGCCATCGAGGATTTTCCGTTGCCCAATTGTGCATATTATGCCGGTTTACGTTACCGCTGTTGGTGAATGACGCTTCGTAGCTAAATAGAAAGCGTGTCATCGTCCCGTAATTTCTATTGTGCCCAGTGACAGAACTGTACACGACGTTCAAAGTCGTCGCCATGCAATTCCTGGTGCATAGAAATATGGTACGGGTGCAATCGATGTTGATGTAGCATTCTCAACACCGACATTTTTGAGATTCCACATTCTCGCGCAATTTGTCTGCTACTGATGTGCGGATTAGCCGCGACAGCAGCTAAAACACCCACTTGGGCATCATCATTTGTTGCAGGTCGTGGTTGACGTTTCACATGTGGCTGAACATTTCCTGTTTCCTTAAATAACGTAACTATCGGGCGAACGGTCCGGACACTAGGATGATGTCGTCCAGGATACCGAGCATCATACATAGCACACGCCCGTTGGTCATTTCTATCACAATAGCCATACATCAACAAGATATAGACCTTTTCCGCAATTGGTAAACTGTCCATTTTAACATGGATAATGTATCACGAAGCAAATACCGTCCGCACTGGCGGAATGTTACGTGATACCACGTACTTATACGTTTGTAACTATTACAGCGCCATCTATCACAAAGCGAAAAATGTGGTCCAACTAAAACATTCACATTTCTTTACGTACCACACGAATATGTATTAAAAAAGTAGGGGTTCCTATTTAAAAAAACGCAGTTGATACCCGTTTGAACTATGGCTGCGCCATCTAGCGGGCCAACCATAGCGCCATCTTGTTTCCCCATTCAAGCTAGACAACTTTCGTTCTTTGTAGTTTTTCGTTTGACGCTTATTTCGTGAGATATTTGGCCCGGTCATTATCAATGGACCACCCTGTATAAGACAATAAGTGTCTAGTGCAGTTGTTAGATCGGTTATTGCCGCTCCAGTGGCAGCTTATGAAGATTTAAGTGAGTTTGAACGTGGTCGGCGCTCGAGAGATGGGACACAGCATCTGCGAGGTAGCGGTGAGGTACGTATTTTCCCGTACGACCTTTTCACGCGTGTACCGTGAATATCTGGAATACGGTAAAACATCAATCTCCGATATCGCTGCGGCCGGAAAAATGTCCTGCAACAACAGGACCAAGGACGACTGAAGAGAATTGTTCAACGTGACAGAAGTGCGACCTTTCCGCAAATTGCTGCAGATTTCAGTGCTGGGCCATCAACAAGTGTCAGTGTGCGAACCATTCAACGAAATATCTTCGATATGGGCTGTTGCGGCGCTCCTGCGTGCTCATGGTGGCCCTACATGATATTAGGCAGTTGTACCAGTTTCTTTGGGTCTTCAGTGTAGTAATCAGAGGTACCATAAAGAAATCGTCGTACAGTGGTTTGATGAGCATGACAGCAAACTCACGATGATGTCCTGACCACCAATAGGGACCCAATCGCAACCCGATCGAAAACATCTTGGACCTATCGGGCGGCAGCATCGCGCTCGCAAACCATCGACCCATAACTCAACGGAGTTGCGTGACCGGTACATTGACATCTGGTACTATATACCTCCGAAGATCTACGGATTACTTGTCGAACCCTCGTCAAGCAGAATCGCTGCAGTATAGGTTTACAAAGACGGATCAACACGTTTGCTAACCACCTACTCTGTCTGTTGTGAAAACAGTTCGTAACACCGCACGTTTCGTAATTACACTGGTCACTCCTTTTTAGGTGTTATCCTTTAGCCAACGCAGTTTCTGTTTGTTTTAGTGTTTCAAGCAGTCTGTTAAAGAGGCTTAATAGGATCAAGCAAAGATATACAGGTGCTAAAAATTCGTTTCATGAAGGAGGCGAGAGTAGTCTCTCATAGTTTTAGTTTTCTAATACTTCGCTAGTTTTTGGTTACGTTATGGTCAGACACTAATATGAAATAAAAAGATTCTATTGTTTTGTTCTTTACTGTGAAACATTGTCAGATTATGTTCTTCACTCTGGTGTCCGACGACTTATGCTTATCACAGGTACAAAATTTCTGTGCAGTCTTCAGAGGTTGTGCTCACCAGGGAAAATCTGTGCCAACAATTTCCACCCTCTTGATGTGCAACGGGAAAGTCCTGCCAGCGGTAAACTTGCTTTGCTGCAAGATCACTTGCATATAAGCAGAATGTGAGTAATCAGAATTAATGTATGTTAACTCCTGGAGATTTATTTACAGTCGGTTCAGTAACGTATTAGGTACAAAAGACTGAACACTCGTATCTCACTTATCTGACAGCCAAACTGAGAAAATCACCAGAATCTCTCTTTGGTGACAATCTTAATTACCAAAACTTTTCTTCTTTTGCGTCGAAATCCAGAATCCTCTCGTGTATCAGATTCCTATACTAAGACAGATGCAGCATGTACCCATTATCAGTGTCGCTATTGTATATTGGGACTAGCGCGAAGAAGTAATTTTATATTTCCATTCTGTTTATTTATTTTTCATCCCTGTTACAAACATTGTCTTCTTCTTCTACTTGTTTAAGCGGGTAAAGAGCCTTTTCAAAACTGAACCAAAGTCCTTCATGGCTCCTGTTTCCCATTGCCGCCAGAACAATGTTTAGAACTAGCAAGTTCGTCAGGCGAAGTTCGCATCTTGTCTTGGTGAAAGAGGCCGGCTCATGATTGTAAACTGCGTGCATTTTTCAAGCTTTGTTATGAATTTCGTAAATGCATGTGCGCCACGTGATTAATTCTTTGCATTTATTGTCAAACCCAAGGCTACAAATTTGTGCAGAGTTTATTGTTATGGTGGTGCTATGACCTCCCGAAGTCACTACTTTATAATCTTCCTTCCACGTCACTAGTCATGTTGAGTTCCATCTACATTGTGACGTACTTGTTCTGAATAAGTGTAGCACACCCCACACACTCTCTATAGTCGGAATCTGAAGGCCACACACTTACGCCTGTAACATAGTACTTGTACTCCGGGAAAGTGGTACAGTATTTTAATGTCTAGGCGTGAGTTGGGTTTGTCCTGTGTGATATAATGGCTCTATAAACCAATGAGTAAAGAACATACTGCATGTCTTGAGTAAGTTCACAGTACTGATTTTGCATGGGCACAAATGAATAGTATACTCCGTTTATTTTTAAACTGTAAAGGAAACAGCATGCTGTAATACTGCTTTTTTTGATAAGAATAAATTGTGTTGAGGATGGCACACTACATGAAAATGTTGTTTAGTCATAGATGTTTATTACAAGAGCTGTCCTGTCCTTTCAAGTAATAAACATAAAAAAATCTGTTTTCATCGAAGTATTAGTCAGATATTTATATTAGTGAGAATAAAATCCTGCTTCCATGTCATTATTAGCCAGGAGTCTATACTGATGAGAACCTGAACTGGAAGTCACATGTTACGTCTAAGCGCTGCAACTTTTACGTTATGGATAACATCAGATATCGAAGGTGAAAATGTCAAAACTTACGTTTGCTGTTTTCTTTCACTAGTGTCTTGTGGCATCGTATTCTACGGTACCTCGTCATTGAGGAAGAAAGTATTTGTTGCACAGTGTGTAGTAAGGATAATACGTTGTTTCCATCCTGGAATCTCTTCTAGAGAGCTGTTTAAGTAGTTGTGAATACTAGCGACAGTCCCAGTGTTATTGCTCCCTTACGAAGCTTGTTGTCAACACATATGTGCCATAGTGAAAATAGCCTTTATTCTCTTATGACGTATGTTGAGAAGACTCAGTTCACATTTTGAAGATAACTGTAACATTTATAAATAAGGTGCTAGCAGGAGAAAGAACTTACATTGTCCTTTACTCAGCGTTAGTGTGGGACTAAAAGGAGTGAGGCATTTATCCATAAATTCTTTGATGGTCCTCAGAGAATGTAAAGAATTTAACAGACCACGAAAGTAACTTCAAACACTAGCATAGACGGCACATTATATCTCAGGTAGCACAATATATTTCAAAAATTTTTAAAAATCTTTTCAATGCTATTGCGCAGACTCTCAAAATGAATCCTACACTTGCAGTATTATTGCACATGAGGAAATGTTGAGGAATAATATTGACCGCCTAGGGACCGATGAAACGCGACGTTACATTGCGCCCTTGCATTGCCTGTGTAGTCTCTACAGTTTTACAGCTGCTACGTACATAGAACGAATGACTCTCAGATGATTGTAGAGCTCGTCATTGGTACACGACGGACACAAGCGTTCCACCAGCACAAAAATGCCAAATTATTTCAAACGCAAATGTACGGAAGAAGAAGTCTGTAAAATGTAGTTGCCTATCACGAACTATCATAGACCCTATTTTCCATCACACCTGTTGACAGCAAATAGTGAAGATATTTAAGAATGTAGGATTCTTTTTTTTCACCTGTTGAAACAACATTGTTGTTTATATGTTTTCTCGCAGGTAAAATAACGCGAACATTTGTTATATTTACGTAGTCGTTGCGTGAAGTGTACGTGTGTGAGTAACCATCCCAGATCAATGATATTTAACGAACCAAACTATTATTATAACGTTAATGGTTAATGTGGGACGCAAATGATAAGTAAGTCAACGACACGGTGTTTTATCGATAACTAAACGCATAAGATTATTCTATTCCTTAAGTTCACTAAGTGTATACAAATCATGACGGGTAGCAGAGAAGCTACGTACACTTACTTTAAGTCACAGGCTCTACTACACTACTTATTGGGATGGGAATATTACCCTGTTCCATATAGTTGTCCATCAGCCATCCCTAACAAGGGAATATTATCCTGTTCCATACAGTTGTCCATCAGCCATCCCTAACAAATATTTAAAAGTACAGTATTATTTTAGCATATGAACCGTATGGCTGTGAAGCACTGATGGTGTTGCCGTTGAACCCGGTGGCTAATGACCTGGAATCGAATTCGAAAAGAGCCAGTCTCATGTCCCCGTCCTGTGATCTTAATTTGGGGTTCAGTACTGGAAAACTGTCCAGTTTCACAGACAACTTACTCACCCGCCTTTATCCAACGATGTACTGAAGAGGACATCGACGATAAATTGGCCCCAAGCAGTTTTCCATTCATTCTTACCTGAATGTGCTGGCTCTACTCTTGCAGACAAAATTATCAACTGAAAAGGTTCTTTATTATTAATCTGTATAGTACGTAGTTCATAAACTTAGAGAACGGAAGTGATAAAAATGCGGCGTTACAGAAGGGCGCTGAAAATTAAGTGCAATCATAGGATAAAAATGAGTTTCGCATTGAATCACCGAGGGAAGCAATGTCTAGTAGTAGGAGTGCTATGAAGGACATGTTTTACGACATCACAAAGTAACTTCCCTGATATAACAGGGGTACATGTGTGGAAAAAGTTCTAATAGAAGACACAGACTGATCTGAGGACACAGGACGCTGGGTGTACATGCTATCCTGAGATGAAGAGATTGGCACAAAGGAGGTAATAATGGTGGGTCGCTTCAGACCTGCCATAAGAGTGATGACCCAAAGTAAAATCATCAGACACCAGTGGAATATTAATGTGCTATGATGGAACGTAATTAAAATGTTCACTTGCGATTAGATTAGTTCAAAAGTTTCTCCCATCTCTCCTCTTTCGTTGACCTATTCCCTCTTATAGCAGTGCTGAGTGAAACTCTGAACTACCATCCGTTTGGTCAAATTTTAAACCGGAAAAATTGATGCAATCAGAATGCGCAGTTTAATTTACAATCAGCCAGATTAAAGTACCACATTCATCACTGGAAGTGACTCCACACTTCAGTGGTGAAACATACACACAATTTTTTTTTCTGTGACACAGTATTGTCCATTGTCCCACATGCGAATTTTAGTATTCCAAATACCCGGCTCCCAACAATATTTACGGAGCTTTTCGTTGGTTATCAGACTAAAACGGTCCTAACTACTCTGCGTCTGCCTGATTAACCATCATCACTGTTTCCAAATAGGTTAAGAGAGTATTATGAAAGTTTGCGGAGCATTTAAGTCCTTAATGTGCTGTGCAGTATACTGGTGCCGGAAGTGGTGCTGTCGCAAACACGTAATCATCCATGCAACGTAGCAACAACACCACCTTGTTGTTATTTATAAAACTTGCCACCTGCCTTCTATTAAGTTCCACGTAACGCGGAAAGCTTCCAATCTGAACGAATGTACTTACGAAAATATTTGGCAGCTAGCTTTTCTCCTTACAGCTGACTGAATTGATCAGTGCAACACAAATGCACACCCACAATCACACTTACAAAGCAAAGAAGACGATTCTGTAATAATAGTTGTTAGTTAACTGTCAGGTGCGAAAACAAGATGTATGAGCAAGTTTCTGAAACCAGAATGGTTATGTACAAAGTAAGGGAACACTGTTTGCTGATTTGTTGTCATATCAATATGGGACAAGTTAAGGTCGATCTTAACGACCAAATATTAATTACTGAGTGGACTTTTTATATAAAGATGTGACCAAATCTGGAGTTTAATGATTTGTTAAACCTACTAGCACTCCAATGATATTTCCAGTACTTAATAACAACATTACTCTATACCAAGGTTGCTGACTCTATACAGTCCCAATTAAAAGAACTATCAGCTAGAAGTGTTCTGTCAATATGTTTTAACAGAGTGTATGGTAAACACAATTACCGCAGCCACTAACGTTACATTATATCTTCTGATTACAGGATTACCACTGCGAGAGAGAATGTTGATTACATCTATGGTACTTAATACATTGCGTAAAAGAGGTAAGTTATTTGTCTCACTAACACGTTACCAAAGTGAATTAATGTCTACAGCAACCAATACATTTGTTCTTTAAATGTAATGCTCTAGAGAGATGTAGTTATGTCCCAAGACTACACATAAAAAATAATAATCCCAGATGGTAGCTGACAGATCACAAATGTGACTTACCTCGTGATTGCTGCAGAGTGGTTCTCTGGTTCCGATGCTCTGCTGTCCTCGAATATTGCTAAGCTGGAGTAAGATAGTGATGGCTAATTCGTTTTAAAAATGAAATAATGCCCTAAAATGAAAAAAAAAACTTCCCGACTGTTCTGATGCGTCCCACTAAAGATAAATATACTGAAAAGAAATTTTAACAGACTGCAAAAGGTGCAGAAAGGGACATCTCAGATTAATATGTCGAACACGGATTTTAATTTTCGACAGTACCGACAGCTTAACAGTGAGATTGAACACGTCGTCAGTTCATTACTCTCATCCAAAATAAACACTCTGAAGCTTGGTCCTCACACATTATTAAACACAGATAGAAACAAAAGAAAATGCTATCTGTTCTTTGTCACTCGAAATACTGTAGAACAATAAAATTCAGTCTCTCTCGATCTTTAATATTACCTCGTACATTAAACTGGTCGGCTGCTTGGAATACTTCACGATACAGCAGCACTCTCGTACCGGGATTGCTGCTGATTCCAGAAGGTTCACTTTTTTTATCCTTTTTTTATTTTTCCATCGCAAACTGTGAAGCAGTCGTCTTCTAGAATGTTCCTTGTTCGACTAGATTTTCTCGCAAATAATAACGTTCTCCGTCTCAAGATTGCTGCCACTGGTCTCCTCCAAACTTCTCCTTATTCCACTACTGCAAAAATTACTCTTTTCTCCATAATTTCATATGACTTTTCTTCGATTAACACCGCACTCGCGTCCGATCCGTCGCAACGCTTCGAAGTCCCATCTTGAACTGCTGTTCCACCAGTCTGCACGTTCTCTTCTTCCAATCTCTGCCTTCCGACCAAAACTATTCAGAAACACTTCTCTTTACAAGATATGATCGCCTTTTCTCCCAATAATTTGACATATCACGACCGCCCGTCTTAAGACTGCAGAGTCCCTCCTTGAACTAGCTCGCACATCAATTGTCTCTCCCTCGTTCGTAAAACTTTTGCACAGATGTGGTTTTCATTATTGGTTCAAAGCTTCCATCAATGCATAGATAATATACGAGGTACTTTGTGAATAATATTACGTCTGAAAATAACAGTACTGGATTACGTAACAATTACTCATCACACTTTCACCGACGTAATATCACGAAATAACTGAAAAAAATTTAAAAGAAAGAAAATAAAGGAAATATATACAGTTTTCCAATTATTCGCACGGGATAGGAAATTAGTGATGAGTGCGTTACACATCATCAAAAGGACTAAACTATGTCGTTCTCAAGGCTTGTACTGGAATTTGGAAATTCACTCCCAAACATCCTGTACTAGAAACCTCCGTTTCCCCACTCCCAGCACACTTAGGACATTTTGACTGAAAAGAACGAGGTTCTACAATAAGCGGCACTAGTATCTTGTCCAACGTATCAGTGGATCTGTTGTAAGGTGAGTATATCTTCGGAAACCTCCGATACTACTTCAAATTTTATTAATTGAAGAATAATTAAAACTTTTCTAGAGGTAAATGAATAGTGAAATTCATACTGAACTCAACCCCAATTTTATGCAGAAGTTTGATTAAAAAAAGCACCGGTAAGAAAATGAAATTGTCTGAAAGAATATTGGAATCATCGGCAGATCACGTTCAGCCATTTGGTGCAAATGGTGAAAAGCATAGCTAGTGAAGCAAGGACGCTTAGCCTCGAGAGAGTACAGATACACCACCGTAGCGACATGGCACGGAGGGGCCGAGGACGTCGATAGTGGTGGACGTAAGAGTAAACGATGACGAAAAGTACGAGAGTGTTGTACAAACCTTGAGATAATCCATCATTTTCAACAGAGTGACTACTAAATAATGCCGGCCGAAGTGGCCGTGCGGTTCTAGGCGCGGCAGTCTGGAACCGCGAGACCGCTACGGTCGCAGGTTCGAATCCTGCCTCGGGCATGGCTGTGTGTGATGTGCTTAGGTTAGTTAGGTTTAACTAGTTCTAAGTCCTAGGGGACTAATGACCTCAGAATTTGAGTCCCATAGTGCTCAGTGCCATTTGAACCATTTGAACTACTAAATAATAAAATTATGAAACAGTGTAATAATATCGTGCCGTCAATGATCAAGTTATATGATAACATTTAATGCTGTAGAACGAAATGGAAATAATAATTGATAACTGTAATGGAATAACTGTAGGTCCATTATTTCATTTAATCATTTTCCTACCAATCAACGACAAGAAAAACTCGACACAGTCAAGCGTAGCTCATCATCATCTTGGAGGCTAGGCAGAATAGATAGTGCGAGTGTGTCGCAGAGTATTTATTCGAAGCAGAAGATACACCAGAACACCATGTGAAGATAAAGGCTCTGAAGTTTAGATGATCAAGGTCAAAGTTTGCGTGTCGCAAGTTCTCTCACTGATATTTCATTGCAAACAGTTTACATCCTCTGAACAGATAGACAATTTCTGAGCAAATAAACTACAAAAAATTAATACTTAAGAGTTCAAAAACAGTGAAAACACAACAGCCGATACGGCATATTTGGCTAATCGCGCCAGTATTTTAACAGACACAAACGCTATAAAAGTTATAACGAATGGTCACATTATATTGATCCTAGTTTCTAATTATTTGCTACAAAGGCTGCAGTCATCCTTCTCGCCTATATAACATCACAGCTATGAAAATGGATAGCGCTATGGTTACAGTACAACATCCTATAAATGATGACATCTGGCGATGACTCAGCTGAGATTCGAAAGTCTTCGTAGTACTATTAAACGTTTCAAGTAGAATAAATGTCACTGTTTTGTTTTATGTAAAGTGGATACCAGTAGTATCACAGAAGATGTTTAACAAAAGTAAATTTTGCTGACATGCGACATCTCGCATCTGAGCATTAGTCGGTGCTTTGATATTGTCTTTTCACCATGACTTCATCCTCATATGCATTCATCACATATGTTGAGCACACCTCCTCCTCCCCCTCTCTCTATTCACCTCCTCCTCCCCCTGTCCACCTCATCCTCTCACTCCCATCTCTCTGTCTCCTCATTCCCACTGTCTCTGTCTCTTCATCTCCACCTCCTGCTGCTCCTCTCTTTGTCCATTCCCTCCACTACCTCTCTCTGATCACATCTTCTCTCCCCTGACCATATCCTCTCCCCTCTCTCTTCCCATATTATCTTCCTCCCCCCTCTTCCTTTTCTAGCTGAAGATTACCCCTCTACACCTTCCACCTTCCTCATGTAACTCCCCCCCTACTCCCCTTTCTCTGTCTGTTTCCTCCTCCTTCTTGCTCTGCCCATCCCCCTCCCTCTATTCGCCACAATCGGTCCTTAGCCTTGCTCATTGGCATATGTAGCTCCTGCTGTACAGTTCACTAAAGCAACCCAAAACTATTCCCACAACATGCCAGTCAGTCAGGGCGGGCTACACACCAGGAGCTCAAAAAATCATTTATTCGCCCCTAACGCACAGGCCGCCATGCAAAGCAGGTTGATAGCACTCCAACACAGCAAGCCCACCATGCAGAACAGCCTACATGTTGGGCTGGGAAAACGGTTTCTTGCTACTGACATGTAGGTTGGCCTGCAAAGCAGCTTGATTTTGCAGGATGGTGCTGCTCCCTCAAAACGTGCCTGTAGTGCAAGGCAGCCTATACGCCAGGCACTGGAGGAAACACGTTTTTGACTATATCTCTGCTCATACTGGAACTAGGAATTGATAAACCCCACAATGCTGTTACTCATGAGGGCTGCTGTTTCCATGCCATATTTGGTTGAAATTGATGCAAGGGTTTGGGAAGAGATGCTGGGCATACACACATGTATTCTGCTTCCTATACATCACAAATAACAGATTTTGAAAGTTTTGCCACTACTTTTTGCTACAAAATTTATAGACTGTCTTTAACAGTTCTGTGTGTTACTAATTTCTGCCAAAAGTAGTAGCTACTGCCACATGACAGAGTTCTTGTTTCGATATATTGAACCATTTACGAAAATCACAGTACCATCTATAGTGAATTCCATCTGTGGGTAGTATCGATAACACATTTCATCATAGATTTTCTACATGTAGTGTTATCTGCAAAAGCCTAGAATTCAATAAATCTAAAGTATCCATAATGGAAGCCATGATGAAGTTTAGTTTACTGCTCCAAATGAGTTAATGTCTATGTGATGTCATAGAGGTCTTTACTTTGTAAGCCACACCAAAAAGCAATGTATAGCGAAATTAGTATTTTAACATGTTCCGATTATCTTTCACAGCCACTGGCGAAATGTAAGGGGCATTCAAACGAAAACATGATGGATGGAAAAAGTAAGTAAACTATTTATTATTTCAAAAGCAGTTGCCATAGCCGTGAATACATCTACCTCACTGTGAGGAATGATGGCCAGTGCCTTCATGGCATAAGGTTTGCAGTGACTTATGGACCCATAATTCTACCTATACAGTACTTCGATGGCAATGAATGTCTTTCTTCAGGGCTCCAAAAGTTCGAGAATGGCAAGTGGAGAAACTGGGTGTGCAAGGACCATGTGTATTGGCTTGCCAGCGAAACTTCCACAGTGTAGTCGAAATAACCTCCGCAACGTGTGGGTCTGCCAATTTATTGTGGATGAAGAGATGCACACTCTGGGTATAACATGGTTAAATAGACAATTGGAATCAGTTTTATATGAAGGCATTGATCGTTTTGCTTCGTCGTGTGATAATTCTGTTAACGGTTATGCCGATTACTTTTGAAGTAACGAAGATTTTACTTACTTTTCCCCATACATTTGGTTTTTATTTGACTGACCCATGTATATCATCTCACAATGACGAACGTCAGTCGAGCCAATTCAACAAGCCAAATTTTGAGTGTTTCGAGGAGGAGCAGAGAACTGTTCCAGGTTATTAGCTGAGCGTATAAGTCAGATTAATATCTAGACGACTCTTCACAGATGATAAACTACCTTACTGTATTACTCATTCATATGCACAGGATCATTCTGGAACATATTCTGAGTATAAAGACAACGAATTACTTGGAATAAAGCGACCTTCCTCTTGATAAACAGGATGGGGCGAAAATAATATATCTTAAAAACGATTTTATGAATATATTTCTGATCAGTTGGACAAATATGTATTCTGTACTGTATCAACCCCTGCTGAAGAATATACGTTCTTTTTGACTGTAGCCGCTCGTATTAATAGCAAGACATCAGAGTTATTGCTAGAATCAACACAATTGTTTGTCAGTATAGGACCCTCACAAGAAAGGGTTAATTGAGGACAAACAGAATAATTACGGGGAGCGGCGCGTATGGTCATTTGATCATTTAGTGTCTGCTAGAGCGTTACGAAGATGCTGCAAATTACAGTGGCAGACGTTAAAAGAGGGATCTTTTGCATTTCGGCGAGGGTTACTGTAAATATTGCGAGAGTATTTTTTCCAAGAAGAGTCACACCACATATTACTTCCTCCCATGTATGCCTGCCGAAATGGGCATAGCTGAAATTATTCAGGCTGAGGCTTACCAACAGCCGTTCTTCCCGCGCACAATTCTGGAACAGGAAGGGGGTACTGCTGTAGTACCAAAACTGGCTCGCACGACACATCCTAAAGTAGTTTCTGGATGTAAGTAAGTTACTACTATGCCTTGCACTGAAATTGTGGTCAAGTGGAGGGATCGACGAAGAGCGGGTGGGGCAACAACATCTGGTACTAACGGCGGACATCCGGCGTATACAAAGGAGACCCACGGCGTTGTTACCCATTTTGTTCAACTGGTGGAAGAAAATCATATAAATACGAGAGAACTTCAAAGATTAAGTTACACATTGTTATGGCAGGCCAATAAACTTTTATTGAATGCTGCACTGCACTTCAAAGTGGCACAGAAATATGGCACTATTTTTCAAAATAGTCATCAAGTCTCTGTAAAAATTGGTACCGGTCGGAGACGTTCTTCCAATCGTTCAATATTTCGACGATAGTAATCCGCTCCGAGGTCACAGAATCATTCAGGAACCACTGTGTAAGCGTCCTCATCATTGGCAAAACTCTTTGGCCCCAGCTGTTCTTTCAGCTTGCCGAAATGAAAATATGGAAAACACGTGGACTAAGATCTGGACTTTCCAATCAGCGTCGCCCACGCCTGTGTGGCCTTCGTCATATTGTTAGCACCGCTCTACTAACTGCTGGACGCGACGTTAAATATGGCCCATAAGCTGCCAGAATTAAACAGAAATGCTATGCACAGTTTACATGTTTTGCTCACAAGTGTGCAGTCCGGGAATTTACCTTGTCTGCCCAATTGCAGGAGATCGTGATGACAAGATAAAATTAAACAATCACATTCTTCTAGTGACTGGAGCGGAAGAAAGACTAAAGAAACCGTGTGCTAGCAGGAATTTGGAAATGTAGATCAAGGTAGGGGAATGATAACTGAATTACAACGTTGTCAGCATTGTTTAGTTTCTATTGAAAATGAAAAAGTAAAGAAAAATTCATAAATTTATTTGGCACTGCTACTAGAACCGTACCTGCTCTGTTATCACTGCCCTTTTCAGCAATTTCAGGAAGTACGAATATCTCGCTGTTTCCCATGTCTTGTACCCGCATGCTACCTGCTTTCGACATGCGTGCGCACGAAACGGCGGCAGTTAACCTCAATTCTGCGCGAGCGCCGTAAATTTGCCTGATAAGCCCTACCCTGTGGCGACCTACATGGCGGGCCCTTACTCCGTGAATGCTCCTCTGCCGCAAAGTGGCACGGCGGGCTCCGTTCTCCATCGCCGGGGCCGTTAACCTGGAGAGCTTACCGGAACACTGCCGCCTCTTTCCCTCCTCTCCGGCACTCCCAGACACGACAGCGGCAGGCCGCTTCGGTTGTGTGCGAGGACAGTTTGACAAGTCTGGCAAAGAGCTGTAACCGGTTAAGTTGTCGAAAAACTCCTCTTTATGCTTTTACGTAGTTCCTCGTCCGACAGTACAGACGATGCCTCAAAAAGATAGAGCCGATTCCACAAATTACCTTTCACAAATTTTCAATATAGCTTCCAACGGACACACGATATAAATCGGGACGATAGTCAGATTCATCTCTCACCTCTACGAGCATTTCGATCGTCATACGACGTCGCAGTTCACCGAAAATTGTATTATGGAGAGCCACGTATACCTTCAGATCAAGCGATCTTGGAGGGAAATAGTAAATCTTGAGATCCGCGCGCCATTTACTGCCATTTCATCCCTGAGGGTGCGCTCTGTAGGAAAATCACGCCGCAGGGTTGTAAGTGAACTGAAACGGAAAACGCCTTTTTTTGGTGTGTAATTCCCATTTTGATTCGACGCCCACTAGATAGTAAACAAAGGAACAGAGCAAGCTTGTTGCACCGGGGAGACCTCTACTGGCAACCACGCGAACCAACAACTTACAGCTAGCTGGCACCAACGCGAACTTTTAGTATCGATGCCCAAGCTGAAATTCATCCTAAGTTGCTATCCTCATTCATGTAGTGAAAATATTGTGTCTTCGGACGAATCTTCGTCCAACTGGTTTCCTTTCTTTTTCTTCTGAAGAGTAGGTTTATCTTCAGTTCAGCAAAATACTTTGCTATGGAGGCGATCGTGTCATTTCGCGTGAATGTCATCCCATCAAGCAAGATTTTCAGACTGCGATACACGATGTTATAGGCCTAAATCTGATTGCTTGGGTGAATGATTTTGGGGAAGGAAATCGGCCATGCCCTTTCAAAGAAACCATCCCTTTATTTGCCTGAAGCGATTTAGGGAAATCACGGAAAACATAAAGCAGGATGGGGAGACGCAGGTTTGAACCGTAATCCTCCAAAATGCACTGCGCCACCTCCCTCAGTGCCTAAATCTGCCAATAACGTATTCTACACTGCGCAACAGAATTAAAGGATCACTTTTCGGGATCCCGTGAATTTTCTCCCATTGCGACGCATAAGTGTGAAATTTGGTTCAAAGGTGGCTACAACGTTCCTCTATAACGGCACAAAAGCTGGCGCCCTACGACGGCACCCTCGAGCTCGGAGATGCTTCAAACAGCCAGGTGTCGACACATGCGACAAAAAGGCCGCAACTCAGTTCATGTGAGCTGTAAGGTGGGTTAATAATATTACATTGGCACTACAGTTCTGCCCAACGCCACTATGAACGTGTTACACTATGAGAAAGTCGTCACAGCCCTTCTTACCCACATTTCCAGCCTTCTCTTGATTCCTTCACTTTTCTGAATCGAATAGAACAGTTCGCAATGTGATGTGTAACAGGAAGAAATTCTTGACCACTTGTGACACTGCTGACACCGCGGACGTTTTAACCCTTAAGGACATTCTTGGGTTGACTACCCACTGAACCTGATCTCACCCATTTCGATTGCAGTGCGACATCCATTTCTGCTCTCGTGTACGGTTTGGAACCACTAGAGATCGTTCAAAATCATTCGACAAAATTTGAACGTAATCCGAAGCAGCAAAGGGTATTTATGCTTTTTCTGCCCTTCTGTTTTCCGCGTTTTCCGCCCTCCTGT
Source organism: Schistocerca americana (assembly GCF_021461395.2). Lineage (NCBI taxonomy): Eukaryota > Metazoa > Arthropoda > Insecta > Orthoptera > Acrididae > Schistocerca > Schistocerca americana. The sequence goes on along the minus strand of NC_060119.1, from coordinate 921,807,978 downwards.
TGCATGAACATGTGCGTGAATACAATGGCAAGGCATTCCTCTAAGACCCCCTGATTTCGGCAACATCCTCGGTGCCACCTAGACAACTTTGTTGAGCACGTTTCAAATGTACCTATTAGAAACTTCAATACCAGTTCAGCCTGACAGCTGCTCGAGAATCTGAGGGTTAGACATCCCTTGAAGAGCCCTTCACTGGGGTTTGACTACCTTCAGGCGTAGAGCAGCCGTCAGTCTGAATTGGCGTCTACTTTCGGGAAGATAAATTTCTCAAGTTCTCAAGAGATTCGCGCGGGTGGCATCCGAGTTGATCTCGTTAGAGGAACCCCATTGCTGCTTCGGATCACGTTCAGATTTCATAGAGTGATTTTGAACCATCCCTAGTGGCACACGAGAGCAGGAACTAATGTTGTACTGCACTCCACAGTGCTGCGATCCCGTTGGACAAAGCTGCAGCCTCATAATATGCATAGAGAAGGGTTGAAACGTCCGAGGGGCGTCAACAGTGCCACCGGTTGTCAAGAACGTCTTCCTGTGGCACATCACACTGCGATCTGCCGCTTTCGATCGCAAAATGTGTGGGAATCAACACACCAGGAAAAGGGAGTGTGTCAATGTCATTGACGCCATTTATGCCGCCCCCTGAAGCCTTTCCGTGTCGATTCTGTCATATCCACGGTGGATTTTGGAAGAATTGTGGTGAAATTTGGTGCCAATGTGACGTCATTAAACCACCTTAGAGCACACAGAACTTCTGAACTGTTGCTTTTTTTAGCATATGCCAACACCTCACTATCTGAAGCGTCGCCGAGCCAGGGATTGGCTTGACAGGGGGCCAAATTTTTGCACCATTACAGAAGAAGGTTGAGGGCACCTTTAAGCCAAATGTCTAACTTATACGTTGCAGTGGGAGAAAATTCGCAGGGTTTCGAAAATGTTTTTCGTTAATTTTGTTGCGCAGTTTAGGAACCAGTAGGATTCACAGATGACCCACTTTCAGCATTGTGACTCTTAATATGTGTGCTAGAGTTCGGTCCTGACTCAAGTAAAAACTTTTCCTTTTGCCTCAATTTCTTTTTTTTTCTGACAACTTCGGCTTCAGGCTCTCCAAAATGGTAATAGGTCCCAGACATGGTTCTGCCGTAGTTAAAATATTCTGCCATATCATCTCACCCGAAAAACTGTGCCATTATGTTTGCAGGAAGCTGAATATTCTTTGCCCTAGCTTTTTTTTGCCTGGATTCTGCAGTTCGTGATGGGCTGTTTTTCACCTACGACCTCTAGCCCAAGCTGGACCTCCAGCAGATTGAGTCTGCCACCTTGCCTGGAATTGTTTCTCGTCGACCATTTGTTGCCAGGAGTCAGAATCTGGGCTTCGAAAAAGCACACAGCTTTTCCATGTTCATTTATCGGGTATAAAGCTATGCGCCTTTCTACACTGAAGCACCAAAGAAATTGGTAAGGCCTGTAGACAGACAGAATACTGATCTGCGGTCGGAAACGCCTTTATAGAGTAAGACAACAAATGTCTGGCGCATTATTAGATCGGTTACTGCAACTACAATGGCAGGTTATCAAGATTTAAGTGAGTCTGAACGTGGCACGAGCGATGGGACACAGCATCTCCGAGGTAGCGATTAACTGAGCATTTTCCCGTACGACCACTTCACGAGTGCACCTTGAATATCAGGAATCTGATAAAACATCAAATCTCCAACATCACTGCAGCAAGGAAAAGATTCTGCAAGAACGGGACCAACGACCACCGAAGAAAATCGTTCAACGTGACAGAGGTGCAATCCATCCGCAAACTAGTGCAGATTTCAATGTTGGGCCATCAAAAAGTGTCTGCGTGCGAATCGTTCAATTAAATATCATCGATATGGTCTTTCGTGTACACATGATGACTGGGCGCGCCACAAAGCTTTAAGCTTCGCCTGGGACTGTTGATGATTGGAAACAGGTTGCCTGATCGGACGAGTCTCGTTTCAAATTGTATCAAGCGGATAGACGTGCCACGTCAGAACAACGTCTTATTCGAGTCTGGACCAAATTAGAGTTTGGACTGAGGACTTCTTGCCGACAGAACTCAGCACTTCGCTCTTATGTGGAGAAGATTGCAAAGAGAAAGTTGCTTGAGGCATACCATAACTAGGGACTGTAGGACCGTTATAGTTCACGATGTGTTTGTAAAAAATACGGTTCACTTCATCGCAAGTTCTACGAAGCTACGAAGCTGCTAGTGGACGGCGATGTTGTTTACGCAACAATTACAACACCAGGAAACTACAGTGTAGCAACGCGGAGAATCGAAGACTTGGTTAAGAGGCTGTTATTATCTTCTATTTTCTGCCATTTGTAAATGACCAGCCACTTAGTTACAAAGGTCGTGGTTTCACAATATTCAGTTGTTTAAACAAAGCTTATTTGATTTCATAATACTTTAATCGTTGCAGCTTTAAATACCGCAACTACTCACAGTTGTTTAGTGTGGGCTGCAGTTGTTGTATGCCAGTCGGTGTGGCCGAGCGGTTCTAGGCGCTTCAGTCTGGAACCGCGCGACCGCTACAGTCGCAGGTTCGAATCCTGCCTCGGACATGGATGTGTGTGATGTCCTTAGGTTAGTTAGGTTTAAGTTGTTCTAAGTTCTAGGTGACTGATGACCTCAGATGTTAAGTCCCATAGTGCTCAGAGCCATTTGAACCATTTTTAGTTGTTGTATGGCAGCGAAACTTGGTAGACATTCTAATGCGTTAGTGAGGAACAGATTTACGCAGGAAAAAAATTAGTTTCAATTTTGGCCCCCGGGTGTAAATCTGGTGCTGTGAATACGAGAAAGACGTATAGAAATGTTTCCATATGTAACGGATTAGTAATGGGACATAGGCGGAAAGATTAAACAAGCGATAAAGGCATAATACTTATTTTGTTATTCACTGCCGCTTGCACAATTTGTTGAGTATTATCCCTGGAGACTTCGACGAGACGCTGTACAGCGCCAAATTTGCACCCGGTGGCCAAAATCGTAACTAATGTTTCTCAGTATAAATCGGTTCCGCATTAACGCATTAAGATATCAAGCAAGTTTCGCTGCCGTAATAATTACAGCCACACACTTCTGTGCGTAGCTGCACTTCAATTATAACCACCAAGTAATTGTAAACTTATAACTAATTAAGAAACGCAAATGTTTAAAATAATGAAGTTACGTACTCAGAAGACAGGAAATTCGAAAGGCAGGGAACAGTTTAGATTTACAGAATGTCCACACTGATGCTGTCCAGGAGAGCATACCCCAGAAAGACGTGAAGCCACTCACTTCCTAGCAGCCACCGCCCAGCCTACTACTATACCCTGTCCAAGGGCGAAGACCTTGAAACGTCCCCTTTTTGAACAATTACAAATGACTGTGCTTATACTGACACACAATATTTTTTTAGCGCAACGCAATCTGACTTTCAATAATCCCTACAAAAGAATGGGCCCCGACTATCAGTAAACTATACCTTTCACAAATCACTTACCTCACAAAAATCTTCGCTACTCAAGCTACTGCAATACAGCGAGCGCCACTACTGCCAGCTAAATAAAAGATTCAAACTACTGAAGGCACTAACTACTGATAGGGATAGTTAGCAAATGAAAGATATTAATAGAGAACAAACAATGTATTTACCTTGATATCATCATATATAAATATAGCAGTTCATGACAAATTTCAAAACTCCGCCATCTCTCTCCCCACATCCACCACTGCTGGCGGCTCACCTCCAACTGCGCAACGCTACGCGCTGTTCACATCCAGCTGCCGCTGCCCAACACTACAATGGCAGACAACAATGCAAACTAGCCACAGACTGCACACAGCACAGCCAGTGATTTTCATATTGAGCGCTACGTAACGTTGCCAATAAGAAAACATAAACAGCCTACTTACATAGAGAAAACATAAACAGCCTACTTACAACCTCAGCAATACTTGCAGCGTACGTACTTTGACCCTCAGCGTAAGCATATGTAACACACAGCTCACAAATAGGTAGGAAGGACTACTAGTACTTGACTACACGACAGACGATCAAAGTTCAGAATCGTAAAAATATCTAGGACCATGGTTTCAATAAGTGGTCTAAAACTGGTTGTACGAAGGATGCATTGGGAAATAAGATTCATTGCGAGCATCCTAAGGATATCTAATTCATGTCTGAAAGAAATAACGTATAAAATATTGGAGTACCGCTGTTCCATATGAGACTCATAGCAGGCTGTATAAAAATAGAGAAGAGAGAGAGATGATGTTCAAAAGAGCACAGAATTTAGTCAAAGGTTCTATTACAGAATGTGAGAGCTTTATGGAAATGCTCGTTCAACAGTAGTGGCAGATGCTGCAACAGCACCGTTTTGCCACTATTAAGATTCCGAGAACACAGGTCCCACGAAGAACCACGTAACACTATTTCCTCTCACAAATACCGTGCGAAATGACCCTGACATTAAAACCAGAGAAATAATGAATGCCGGATGTGCTCTGAATTGACCTTACTCAGCTGAAGCGGCTTCCGTTATTATGATGGCTTTTGACGTCATTCTTGTAACGTCAGCCAAGTCCTACGTCACAAATACGATGCGCCTTTTGATTCAAATTATAATTTGTTTCCATTTTAAGGAACAACGACCGCCAATGTTCAGCATTATTCAGTCAATGAAACTATAATTCTTGAGCCCTCACAAACTTCTCTTTCTCACCGTATGCAAACCATTTTTACAACATATTGAACTTAACTAACTTGAGGAAGTTGGGCTAAAATATACAAAAAAAAAAAAAAAAAATACTACAAAAATATTAAATTCTAATTTTCATAGAATGTGGTACATATACACAATAAACTATTGCGTTTTAATCGCACGCGTAGTTTACATATTGTATGTAAGCTGTTTGGTTTTTTTTATTGGTAACGCCACGTAAGATGTGAAAATTACCGAACTATCAGTTTAATAAGTCACAGCTGCAAAATACTAACACGAATTCTTTACAGACGAATGGAAAAACTAGTAGAAGCCAACCTCGGGGAAGATCAGTTTGGATTCCGTAGAAACACTGGAACACGTGAGGCAATACTGACCTTACGACTTATCTTAGAAGAAAGATTAAGGAAAGGCAAACCTACGTTTCTAGCATTTGTAGACTTAGAGAAAGCTTTTGACAATGTTGACTGGAATACTCTCTTTCAAATTCTAAAGGTGGCAGGGGTAAAATACAGGGAGCGAAAGGCTATTTACAATTTGTACAGAAACCAGATGGCAGTTATAAGAGTCGAGGGACATGAAAGGGAAGCAGTGGTTGGGAAGGGAGTAAGACAGGGTTGTAGCCTCTCCCCGATGTTGTTCAATCTGTATATTGAGCAAGCAGTAAAGGAAACAAAAGAAAAATTCGGAGTAGGTATTAAAATTCATGGAGAAGAAATAAAAACTTTGAGGTTCGCCGATGACATTGTAATTCTGTCAGAGACAGCAAAGGACTTGGAAGAGCAGTTGAATGGAATGGACAGTGTCTTGAAAGGAGGATATAAGATGAACATCAACAAAAGCAAAACAAGGATAATGGAATGTAGTCTAATTAAGTCAGGTGATGCTGAGGGAATTAGATTAGGAAATGAGGCACTTAAAGTAGTAAAGGAGTTTTGCTATTTGGGGAGCAAAATAACTGATGATGGTCGAAGTAGAGAAGATATAAAATGTAGGCTGGCAATGGCAAGGAAAGCGTTTCTGAAGAAGAGAAATTTGTTAACATCCAGTATTGATTTAAGTGTCAGGAAGTCATTTCTGAAAGTATTCGTATGGAGTGTAGCCATGTATGGAAGTGAAACATGGACGATAAATAGTTTGGACAAGAAGAGAATAGAAGCTTTCGAAATGTGGTGCTACAGAAGAATGCTGAAGATTAGATGGGTAGATCACATAACTAATCAGGAAGTATTGATTAGGATTGGGGAGAAGAGAAGTTTGTGGCACAACTTGACTAGAAGAAGGGATCGGTTGGTAGGACATGTTCTGAGGCATCAAGGGATCACCAATTTAGTATTGGAGGGCAGCGTGGAGGGTAAAAATCGTAGAGGGAGACCAAGAGATGAATACACTAAGCAGATTCAGAAGGATGTAGGTTGCAGTAGGTATTGGGAGATGAAAAAGCTTGCACAGGATAGAGTAGCATGGAGAGCTGCATCAAACCAGTCTCAGGACTGAAGACCACAACAACAACAACGCCACGTAGCGCTCTGTATGAAAATAACTGGTTGTGCTGCGTGCAGTCTGTGGCTGGTTTGCATTGTTGTTGGCCATTGTAGTGTTGGGCAGCTGGATGTTAACAGCGCGTAGCGTTGCGCAGTTGGAGGCGAGCCGCCAGCAGTGGTGGATGTGGGGAAGTGAGATGGCGGATTTTTGAGAGCGGATGATCTGGGCGTGTGTCCATCACAGACAGTACATTTGTAAGAATGGATGTCATGAACTGCAATATATATTATGACTTTTGAACACTATTAAGGTAAACACATTGTTTGTTCTCTATCAAAATCTTTCATTTGCTAACTATGCCTATCAGTAGTTAGTGCCTTCAGTAGTTTGAATCTTTTATTTAGCTGGCAGTAGTGGCGTTCGCTGTATTGCAGGAGTTCGAGTAACGAAGATTTTTATGAGGTAAGTGATTTGTGAAAGGTATGGGTTAATGTTAGTCAGGGCCATTCTCTTGTAGGGATTATTGAAAGTCAGATTGCTTTGAGCTAAAAATATTGTGTGTCAGTTTAAGCACAGTCATGTATAATTTTTCTAAGGGGACGTTTCAATATCAGGAATCATAAGTTGCATCTGAATCAATGTTTTAATTAATTAGTGTTAATTATAACACTGTCATTTGAACCTGTATCCAGATATTTAGACATTCTACATCGATTGTGATATTTCAGACTCAATTTAAAACTCAGTTTTAAAAAAAGTGTCGGAACATAGGTTGTGCAGTGCTCTCATACCAGGTTTTGGGGGTTAATACAAAGAAGCTATCCCCCATAAAAGCTGTTACGTCACTGCAGATAAGAGGTGTTTTCCACTTCCAATAAATGTTATTAATGTTGGGGATAATTTCTAAACGGGAAATCAAATGCGAAAACTTTAATAAAGAGACCATGAGTAAAAATATCAGAGAGAAAAGATCCGTACGAAAACAGAAATGGATAACACAGGCGAACGATGGAAAAACTTTTTTGCTGAAAATAACTTATTCTTCTGTTTTTTAGGGTGAGAAATCCAAATATGATACTTAAAAAACTGTATCACCCACCGTTTCTTCACATTTTATAGTTAAATTCATTACATTAAAAATTATTTACAGAATTTAACAGCTTTCATATGGTTAAAATAATTTTAAAAGGTGGTGTAATGAATGTAGATGACGTAGGTAGCACTGCTGAAAAACATTTACTGGCAAAGAAAGGTCGATTCTATTTTTGTGTTAACAGATGGTGTTTTGTTTAATGTCACTTTCCCGTTTCCTGTACATGTCCACAGTACAATGTCTAATCGTTGTTTTAAAAACTCAGCTGACAGTTTTTGTGATATTTGTGGTGAATTTGTGATTAAAAAACACCAAAGAAACATTACAGACTTTGTGTAAAAGGTTTATCTATCATACTTTGGATCTAAGCTTGGTGATCAAGATAAATTTATGCGCCGCATAGGGTATATTATGTGTGTGCTGGAGATCTGAGAAAATGACCCAAAAAGGAAAAAGAAGCCTTTAGATTTGCTGTTCCTATGATATTGAGGGAGCCAAGAAATTATTCAGATGATTGCTACTTTTGCAGTGTTGATATTGCTGTTCATAATTCGAAAAACCATCCGACCAATAGGGCTTGGTGAAGATTTGCCGCCGGCCCGTGTGGCCGTGCGGTTCTAGGCGCTTCAGTCTGGAACCACGTGACCGCTACGGTCGCAGGTTCAAATCCTGCCTCGGGCATGGATGTGTGTGATGTCCTTAGGTTAGTTAGGTTTAAGTAGTTCTAAGTTCTAGGGGACTGATGACCACAGATGTTAAGCCGCATAGTGCTCACAGCCATTCGAAGATTTTCCGGTTCCTGAACCACCAGATGATTTAAATTATATTCCAACAGAAGTATTTTCTGATGTACAATGTGATTTAGATGAACCAGATGATGGTGATGAATTCCATTGTAATACAGAAAGTCTAGAGCCCAAATTCTTTACTCAGACCGAGCTTAACGATTTGGTTAGGAATCTGGGCTTAAAGAAAGAAAAAGCTGAATTGCTTGGCTCTAGATTAAAAGAAAAGAACTTATTGGCAGTTGGAACCAGCACATACACTCATAGAAAGAGAGAGCAGCAATTTTCCAAGATTTTTCAACAAGAAGGTGATTTGGTGTACTGACGGACATTCCCGGTCTAATGAGTGAGTTTGGTATTGAATACAAAAAGGACGACTGGAGGCTGTTTATTGATTCATCCAAAACTAGTTTAAAGAGTGTTTTATTACACAATGGTAACATGTATGCATCTATACCTGCTGGACATTCTGTACATATGAAAGAAAGCTATGAAAACCTAGAAATAGTGCTAAATAAAATAGGCTATTCTGCTCGTGGTTGGATGATATGTGGCGATCTAAAAGTAACATGCATGCTCCTTGGTCAGCAAAGTGGTTAACCAAATTTTCATGTTTCTTGCGTGAATGGGACAGCAGGGCAAGGGATCAACACTGGTGCAGAAAGAACTGGCCTGTGAGGGAGTCTTTAAAACCTTGCGAGAACACAGTTCTACGCAAAAACCTGCTAGATCCAAAAAACGTACTCCTACCACCTCTACATATAAAATTAGGCCTAATGAAACAGTTTGTGAAGGCTGTGCCTAAAGATGGAGCATGTTTTAAGTATCTCTGCCAAACGTTTCCACATCTTTCAGAAGCTAAACTAAAAGAAGGCGTATTTGTCGGACCTGACATTAGAAAATTGGTGTTTGATGTTAACTTTGAATCCACAATGACCTTACATACGAAATAAGCGAGGGTATCATTCAAGTTAGTCGTTACAAAGTTCTTAGGACATGAAAGAGACCCAGAATATGTTTCTATTATAGCTACAATGTTAAAGAAGTTTAAATCTTTAGGATGTTTAATGAGCCTGAAAGTTCACTTTTTGAACAGTCACCTTGATTACTTCTCGGACAATATGGGAGATGTTAGTGAGGAGCAAGGAGAGCGTTTTAACCAGGATATTAAAGTGATGGAAAAAAGCTACCAAGGCCGCTGAAACAGCATCATGATGGGGGACTACCGTTGATCACTTCACCGAGAAGTTCAGCAAGCGACTCATCGTAGAAAAAGCTAATGAAGAAGCCTTTAAAAATAAAAAGAGAGAGAGAGAGAGAGAGAGAGAGAGAGAGAGAAGCAAAATACAAACCAATTCCAGCTGACAAGTGAAACGTCTATTAACAGATATCATTGTTTTAAGTAGCTTACTGTAAATACAAACCATGGTTATGTTGTAACAAAGCGTTTCATTAATTTCCCCGTTTCCCGTACATAGAATTTTTATACTGTGTAATAAAAAGCATATTGCTCGAAACCTATAGGTGATACAAAAAAACTAAGACTAGATTTGGATTCATCTCATAATAGTCTATAATGATCAGATATCTAAGCAAAAAAAAAAGTTTTAAAAAAATTCGTTGGCCTCTGTAATTTCAAGCAATTGCAACAGAAAGTGTCTGTTTGTTGTGTTATTATACGAAAAATCGATTAAGTGTAATACCTGTCGAGTGCTTGCAATAGACCTTCGGTTTACAATAAGAGAGGAGAATTCAATAGATTTGTAGCACGCTGCTCACCTTCTGGGGCTGTAACAAGGGGAAAATGTTAATGGTACCAACAGCATCCGTCAACACACGGTGTAAGGTGACTTGCGGAGAACTGATTATCAGGTTGATGAGCGAACGCCTAAAATAGCAAAATAACAGCTCTTAAACGGATGAACCTAAGGACTCCTGCGTTTTTGTTGCATAGGATCGTTGGTTGTTGCGCCTCGTCTGCTAGCAGTATATTAAAATACCTTGCAGGCTACAAAAACTCCGTATTACTAAAATACAGTGTCTGAACAGGACCAACTGCCTGGGCCTCATGGAATTTTTCTTGTAGCATGAAATAGCAGCCGTGGGAATGCTACTAAAACCATGTTTTTCTGACAAAGACGGAATTAAGAGAATTGAGCTAATAGTAAAGTGTAGCACAGTAGAAAATATATTGATTACATAAATTGATCATGGTAGCGACTGTCTATAGAAGATCTCGAATTGTTACACAATGACGTATGGGTTATTCTATTGCACCATCTTTATTCATCCACTGCAAACTCATTGTTGCCGACATCTGCAACCAGCGATGAGTCTATTCCTTGTCGTGGGATACACTCACCATCTAACCAAACAGGTAACAAAATTCGAGTTAGCTCGTTGCAATACACAGTAGTCTGACTACAGGGAAATCATTGATCGAGTTTCGATTCAGCATGAAAAAAAGAGACATCTTTTCAACTGAAGTCACATAGTAGATCAGCATCCTCTAGAGTTGGCGCAGTGGGTCTACATTCTGAAAGATCATTCAAATTGTCATCTAGCCACCCCGATTTACTTTTTCCTTGGTTTCCATTAGTGAAATAACACGAATGGTTACTAGATCCTTTGTAAAGTATTGTTTCTCACTATCGGTCTGAACTTGTGTTCCGTGTCTGATGATCTAGCCGTCTAAGGGATATTACACCCTCTTTCTCCCTTTCATCCATTACTGCAGAATGGTTACTCCGCCGTTAAATACTACTAATGTTCTGATTCGCTGTTGGGTGTTTACACAGTTGCATCGGCTTTTAGATTCATTCAGCAATGATTTTTGTATCACGTAGGCTGCGCAGGTTAATAAGGTATTCTTTTAAGAACGTATATTCACGAAGTCGCAGCCCTACTCGACAGTGTTAATCTACACGGTACAGGGAATTTCCAGACCTCGTTCACTGAGAATAGGATGTATTCTCTGAGTCTTGAGAACTGGAGCATATTTCACTCAAGTGTTGTCATCTGGCTGCGTTACCAATAATATGTACGAGTAATAGAGAAATAATCATATTGATTTATATTTTTTCGTTTTACTCTTGGCGGATTATTCAGTAATTTAATAGTTTGTAATAAGTTTCAATCAGTTGCTGCTAAATCGAAAACTGATGCCGAACTTTCAGGAACGATATTCTTCAAATTAAGGCAATCTAGTACATACCAGTAAGAGAGTAGCACCCAGTGCTCTACAGCCCTTCATGTATACTCCGCAAGCCACCTGGTGGTGTGTGGTGGCTGATGCCTCTTAAACATGCATCATTTCCTCTCTTCCCTTCCACTTGACAATGGTCCGTAGGAAGAATTACAATAGGTAAACCACCGTATGCACTACCCGAATTTCTTCAGTGTGCTCGTCCTCGCACGTATTTTGCCAAAAGTGCGTGAGTGGAGCAAGAGGCTGTCGTACCTTCCATGGAAGGCATGCTTTCGCAATTTCAACAGAAAACCTCTTCATGATGCTCAACGCCTTCGTCGTAGCGTCTGCCAGTGGGGATTTTTGAACATCCCCGTAACGTTGCCGCGCATATCAAACGATCCCGTGGCGAAACACGCTGCTCTTCGTAGGATTTTTCTCTTTTTCTTGTACAATTCGTAGAGGTAGCGGTTGAGCAATGCTGGGTGTCCATAAAGTGCCGCTACCATTTCAAAAAAGTTGTAGCCTGTAAAGTGTTCGAGATAATCGACGTTTGTAGTTGTAAAGCGTTTAGCATTTATTTCCTTTCTTTTTGACGTGGAGTGCATCAAAATGGTGATAGACCAGGAGAAGGTGTAACATGACATCTGGTGGGCAGAATCGAAATCTGTGACAACAGTACTGCGGAATTATAGATGCCAGTATTTGGGGAGGGAGGAGGGGGTGGAAGGAGGCACCATCGGCAAAAACTAGCATAATGAGATTATTCAAAAGATTTAGACAGGTAATGTCAAAGACCTTCCTTTAAGTGGAACTGTGTCTCAAGAGCATGACGAATGCAAGATACATTTCAACGTAGCCCCCAGAAGTCAATTCGTAGTGCATTACGCAAATGGCTGGCAGGAAGATAACCTCTTCGTGAAGTGTATGTAGGCGTGAGACCTGAGTTTCTCATGGCGTATACAATTTTCAAATGAAAATGGCGGGGCGTACTCCCGCCGAAATATCGGCGGTCGCTGTAAATATTACCTGGCTGAATTTCCGTAACCGATTCCGCCTTATTGCGTAAAAAGTGGAATTAACGATCCAAGCATTGAAGTCAAACGATAATCCTCTGCGACATCCATTCACGTGTTCCATGCTGACCTCCAAATATGCTGACGATGACTACCTGAAAAAGTGTCTGTTCTTAGATGAAGCGAAGTTCCATATCTCTGGACCTTTGAATCGCGACAACATTAGGATTTGGTGTTACGAAAACCCACACAACACATGAGAACACATTCGTGTTCCTTGATGGCCGAAGCTTAATGTTTGGTATGGCCAAATGGGATGAGAGCCCATTTTTCTTAGCAGAGGAAACCATAATGTGGAGTGTTCACCTGGACATGCTGGAACACTTCCTGCTACCGGAGATCAAAAAGAAAAAGCTGCAGCCGTCCGGCACCTCTCAGTATGTTGGTCCCCTCCCCCCCCCCCCCCATCCTCCCTTCTCCCCCTCCCACCTTCGCCCGCACACATACACTGGAGTTTGGACGTGCCGGACATGCTGAATGATATTTCCTGAGAGGTGGATGTGTTGTGTGATAGGCTCCATCGCATGCCGCCCTCGCTCTCCCGGTGTCACGCCGTTAGACTTCCTTTTGCGTGGTTATGTCAGTGACCGCGTGTACACAACAGCAGCCAGTGACACTGCTGTCGTTCGTGCACGAATCAATAAAGCAATCAGAAGTGTAGATGCTGCAATGTCGAACCGCTCATGGCAGAATTCGAATATCGCTATAATGTTCTACGAGCGACGAGTAGGGCACACATTGAAATTCTAGCATAATGAAAGATGGCTACACTGAGCCACTGCGCCAGAGATTGCGCCAAAGAGTATTATTCAGCCGCCTCCACTGGCAGTGCTTGGGGAGAACTCGTAGTAGTCAGTGCTTGTTGAGATGTGCTAGTGAAAAGTGCTTGCTGAGACGTCGTAGTGAAGACTGCTTGTCGAGATGTGGCAGTAGTCAGTTCTTGTTGAGATGTGGTACTAGCGAGTCGGTGTGGAGATATATTGTAATGATTAGAGTGCTTTTCGTCAATATATGAAGGTAAAAAAAAAAAAAATTCCTTTTCTTTTTATTATCTCAATGTCTTAAATAATGTGTCATTACAGGTTCAGTCAACAAAGCATCTGGCTTGTGTTCTTGTATTAGAGTGTAATTCTGGGTTTCTTGCGCAATTATAGTATTTCTTATTTTTTTTTTATCACGTTAGTATAAATGGTATTCGAAATTTCTTGTCTTATTGAAGAAGAACCATGCCAGATGTGTACGTTGAGTCATACTTCCACACACAAAACAGTTATACTGGTGCCTTGGTTTTGTAGGTTTTATAGTTGCTGGGGACTTAATTAATTAATTGTGTTAACGAAAATTTTCATTTCATTCTTTGTTGTTGTTCTATGCAGTCAGATTGCGTAATAAAACTAGTCAGGGCCAACCGTTTACGAAACAGCGTAATCGGACATACAGCTACGAAAAATAAAAATTATTTGCATTAAAATAATTGTTAAGCCCCCATGCAATAACAGATAAAAGCTTTCAGTGCTGTTATGCCTTTTACAACAAAGCACTATTGTCTGTGTTTGCCAGTTTCAATTTATGTCTTTTTGAAATGGACAGCCTGTACTCATTAACAGATCGAACTAGTGTTTTGTACGGAACGTCTTTTATGGATGAGTTACATTTTCTTGAGATTTTTCCAGTGAATGTCAGTCTGCCATCTGCTTTATCTATGATCTGTATTATGTGGTCGTTACGTCACTTTGCACGGTTAGTCCTAAAGATTTTGCAGTTGCCCCAACTTTGAGTATGTTCAGCGGTCCTATCTAACAGTAAAGGATCTACATCTACTTCTACAACTACCTCTACATACATACTCCACAAGCTGCCGTATGGTTGATGGAGTTTGCCCTGTACCAATAATATTAATTTTCTTTCCTACTCCACTCGCAAATAGAGCGAGGGAAAAACGAGCATCTATAGGCCTCCGTACGAGCTTTAATTTCTCTTATCTTCGTAGTCCTTAGGCGAAATAAACGTTGGCGCCACTACGATCGTTCTGCAGTCAGTTTCAAATGACGGTTTTCTAAATTTTCTCAGCTGCGTTCCTCCAAGATAAAGTTGCCTTTTACCACGGATTCCCATTTGAGTTCCCGAAGCATCTCCGTAAACCAGTGCGTTGATCGAGCCTACCAGTAACAGAGTATAACAGCCTGCCACTGAGCTGCTTAGATGTCTTCCTTTAATTCGGCCTGATGCGGATTCCAAGCGGTCTAGTAATACTCAGAAATGAGTCCCACTAGCGTCCTTTATGCTGTTTCCTTTCCACAAACATGCTTTCCCAGAATTCTCCCTACAAACCGAAGTCGACCATTTGCCTTCCCTACTACGTCCTTACGTGAGTGTTGCATTTCATCTCCCTTTGCAACGCTACGCCTAGATATTTAATCGACATGGCTGTGTCTAGAAGGCCACCACTGACGCTGTATCCGAACGTTACTGGTTTGCTTCTCCTGTCCTTCTACATCAGCTTACATTTTTATAAATTTAGTGCTAGCTTCCGTTCATCACACCAATTAGAAATTTTGTCTAAGTCATCTTGTATACTCCTACAGTCACCCAGTGACGATACCTTTCCGTACTCCACAGCATCATCAGCAAATAACCGCAGATTGCTGCTCTCTCCGTAAGCCAGGTCATTTATGTACGCAGAAAATAACGGCGGTCCTATCACACTTCCCTGGAGCACTCCTAAAGATACCCTTGACTCTGATGAACGCTCGCCGTCGAGGAAAACGTACTGGGTTCTGTTACTTAAGAAGTCTTCGAGCCATTCACATACGTTAGAACCTACTCCATATTCTCGTATCAGTACTGGCAACCTGCGGTGGGCACTGTTTCAGACGCTTTACGGAGATACAGGAATGTGGGTCAGCGTGTTACCCTTCGTCCATAGTTCGCTAGGTATCGTATGAGATCAGGGCAAGCTGAATTTCGCACGAGCGATGCTTTCTACAACTGTGCTGACGTGTGGACAGAATCTTTTTCCGTCTCAAAGAAATTCGCTATATTCTAACTGAGAATATAGTCAATAGTTCTGCAGCAATACTAATATTAGGGGTATTAGTCTGTAATTTTCAGAGTCCGTTGTTTTACCCTTCTTATATACAGTAATCACCTGCGCTTTTTTCCAGTAACTTGGGACATTGTGGTGGGCGAGAGTTTAGGGATCAATCTAAGCTAAGTAAGGGACAATGCCGCAGCGTAGTCTTTTCTTTAGGATTCCATCCGAACCCGACAACGTATTTGTTATGAGCTATTTCGGTTGTTTCTCTACGCCACGGACGCCAATTGCTACGTCCTCTATGCGAGAGCCTGTGCGATGGTCAAACGACGATATATTTTTGCGATTCTACATCTACATCTACATGGGTAATCTGCAATTCACACTAAAGTGCCTGGCAGAGAGCTCACCGAACCATTTTCATACTACTTCTCTACCATTCCACTCTCGAATGGCGGGTGGGAAAAGGGAAACCTAAGTCTTTCAGTTCGAGCTCTGATTTCTCTTATTTTATTAAGATGATCATTTCTCCCTACGTAGGTGGGTGTCAACAAAATATTTTCGCATTCGGAAGAGAAAGTTGGCGATTGTAATTTCGTAAATAGATCTCGCCGCAAAGAAAACCGCCTTTGTTTCAGTGACTGCCACCCAACTCGCGTACCATATCAGTGACACACCCCTATTGCGCGATAACACGAAACGGGCTGCCCTTCTTTACACTTTCTCTATGTCCTCCGTCAGCTCTACCTGGTAAGGATCCCAGACCGCGCGGCAATATTCCAGCAGGGGACGGACAAATGTAATGTAGGTGGGTTTCTCGCATCTTCTAAAGTGTTCTGCCAACAAAGCGCAGTCTTTGTTTCGCCTTCCCCACACTATTATCTGTGTCGACTTTCCAATTTAAGTTGCTCGTAATTGTAATTCCTAGGTATTTAGTCGAATTGACAGCCCTTAGATTTGTGCGATTTATCGTATACCCAAAATTTATCGGATTTCTTTTAGTACCCACGTGGATGACCTCGCACTTTTCTCCTGCGTGAGCCATTTCTTAAACGAAAATTTAAACCAGTGACTGGATAGAAGCCTTCCAACTTCTTATTGAATTTTCCTAGGACCGGAATTTTCTCTGGTTCTCGGCAATATCATTTTCTAAGGTAAGACGGTAGTAGATGTATGTCTCACCCATCGATCTTTTTACAGACGCACGGGTCTGCTAACTTTCGCTTGTCGTCATTTATGCGTTCTGTTTGCTTGCGAATCTCAGACCTGGGACAATGATTACAGGGTCATGTTTGACTAAATCACGATTGAAAGCGCCTGGTCTCCAGTCCCTGCTTGGGTACTCAGTGATCGAAGACAGAAATTCTTATCCGCAGAAGTTGGATGATTCAACTCTGCAGGGTGAGGGTTTCCCTGTCTCTGTACAGAGACTGCGGCGCAGTTACCCTCGGTGCAGTGAGACGAGCGCTCCTTGCCCCCAGGCCAGAAACCTCGTCCAGGGGCGACGGTGGGGTGCGTCAGCGCTGACAGACTGGCTCACGTCTCGTCTCAGGGAGGGTCTGGAAGGGGGCGAGCAGACCGCAAGTGAATTTCCAGCGTCTGAGGGGAGATGGAGAGGAGAGATAGGGAGGCGGACCGGGATTTACGGGGCATCGACAGCCACGTCATTAGGGAGTCAGCCCCGGCCGCGGCGCCCTCTATTTCTGGAGACTCCCATCCGCTGGAGAGATCCACGATGCTGATACCGCCACTCCTCTAATCGCAGCCGAGGCAGATAATGAGGCGTCAACGTCGACAAATATAGGAATTTTTCAGGGACTCTTTTATTTCTATCTCTGCTGCATACCATTCCCGTCTGAGCCAAGTACAGGTGCGTTTCTTTTCCAGTCCCTAAATGACAATGATTTAAGCTGTAAAATTATAAAAATTTTAAAAGCTTTCTATAAACGCTTCAAAACTTTCAACATTTTTCTATACATTTTCTCAGTAGCATTTAACACTAAAAAATTGTTTCCACGTGATGACTAATTTCAGTAGCTTAACCACCACCTTCAGATCACATGTAGTATTACATGCAGAATTACACACTGAGGCGCCAAAGAAACTGGTAAAGGCAAGGGCATTCAAATACAGAGATATGTAAACAGGCAGAATACGGCATTCCTGTCGGCAACGCCTATATAAGACGCCAAGTGTCAGGTGCTGCTGTTATATCGGTTGCTGCTGCTACAATGGCAGGTTATCAAGATTTAGGTGAGTTTGAACGTGGTTGACACAGCATCTCCAAGGCAGCAGCCGGCCGCAGTGACCGAGTGGTTCTAGGCGCTTCAGTCCGGAACCACGCGACTGCTACGGTCGCTGGTTCGAATCCTGCCTCGGGGATGGATGTGTGGGATGTCCTTAGGTTAGTTACGTTTAAGTATTTCTAAGTTCTAGGGAACTGACGACCTCCCATATTAAGACCCATAGTGCTCAGATCCATTCGAACCATTCTTTTTTCTAAGGTAGCGATGACGTGGAGATTTCCCTGTACGAGCATTTCACGAGGGTACCGTGAATATCAGGAATCCGGTAAAACATCAAATCTTCCACATCGCTGTGACCAGAAAAAGATCCTGCAAGAACGGGACCAACGACGGCTGAAGAGAATCGTTCAGCGTGACTGAAGTGCGAAACTTCCTCAAATTGTCGCAGATTTCAACGCTGGACCATTAACAAGTGTCACCGTGCCACCTATTCAACAAAACATCACCGGTATGGGCTTCCGGAGCAGAAGGCTCACTCGTGTACCCTTCATGATTGCACGACACAAAGTTTTACGCTTTGCTTGGGTCCATCAACACTGACATTGAATTGTTGATGGCTGGAAACGTGTTGTGTGGTCGGACGAGTCTCATTCCAAATAGTATCGAGTGGACGGGCGTGTACGGGTATGGAGACAATCTCATGGACCCTGCATGTCAGCAGGGGACTGTTCAAGCTTGTGGAGGCTCTATAATGGTGTGGAGTTCAAGCTGGTGGACGCTGTGTAATGATTTGAGTGCATGCAGTTTGAGTGATATGAGAAGCCTGATACGTCTAGATACTACTCTATCGGGTGACGCGTACGTAAGCATCCCGTCTGATGACCTGCATCCATTCATGTCTGTTGTCCATTCAGACGGACGTGGGCAGTTCCAATAGGACAATGCAACATCCCACACGTCCGCAGTTGCTACAGGTTGGCTCTAGGAACTCTCTTCTGAGTTTAAATACTTCCGCTGATCACCAAACTCCCCAGACATGAACATTATTGAGCATATATGGGATGCCTTGCAACGTGCTGTACAGAAGAGATTTCCACGCCCTCGTACTCTTGCGGATTTATGGACAGGCCTGCAGGACTCATAGTGTTAGTTCTCTCCAGCACTACTTCAGACATTAGTCGAATCCATGTTGCGTCATTTTGCGACACTTCTGCGTGCTCGCGGAGGCACTACACGGCATTAGGCAGCTGCACCAGTTTCTTTGGTTCTTCATTGTAAATGTACTCGCAGTATACAAGATCGTTGCATCGTTCGTAACATTCCTATTTTAATCTCCGGGTAAAATGTATTGTGTACTGTCATGAAATATATGAAAGCAATTAAAACAAAAAGCCTGTACAGCGTTGTACAAATTTTTTATCCAAGACCGAAGCATTCATTAAATTATTTCCGTTACAGTCAGTAACTGCAAGCAGAGATTTATCATGTAAGCTGTACTTGAAATCAGTAGCAAAACATGAAATACACGGCAAATCTCTGCTCGCAGTTGCAGACTGTAACGGGAATAAGTACATGGGCGCTTCAGTGTCTACAAAAATTTTCACGACGCTGTACAGACTTTTTGTTTAAATTTTTGTCATAGGTAACGTGGCTATGCATAACTATAACTGGTGATTAAAAATAAGAATGCTACGGATGATGCAACGGTCTTGTATAATAATAATGCATCTATAATACTACACGTAATCTGAGGATGGTAGTTAAGCTACTGAAACTGGTTGTCACTTTGTAATTAATTTTTCCATAGGGAATATGTAGAAAAATTTTAAAGTTTTTGTAGAAAGTTCTTAATAAGTTTACAATTCGTTAGCTGCTTACGACCGCTTCTTCTATTCGGACAATGTCAGATATATTTGGCAATGATTTCCCTCTCCAACCATTTTTGTTATCTTGTATGTCATGTTCACTAGCACGAAACTGAGCAGTACGTGAATTTATAATGGAAGGGTAATAATAGAAAACATGAAAAGTATGTGAAACCTGTGCATACGACAAGCCATAAGTTTAAAGAAACGTATTCAACGGCGTAACACAGGAATTAGCTTAATATTTCCGAGAGTTCCTCGACAGAATAGGACTGAGCAATGAGGTAACTTCTAATTTTAGACTTGAAAGTACATGGATTATTACTAAGATTTTTGAATTCTTGTGATAGCTTATTGAAAATGGATGCAGCAGAATACTGCACACATTTCTGCACAACGGTCGAGAAGGTGCGTTCCTAATGTGGATTGAATTCCTACCTAGTATTAACCGAGCGAAAACTGCTAACTCTTGTGGATCAGTTTATATTATTAGCAACAAACAAAATTAAAGGAAATATTTATTGAGAGGTCAATGTCGGAATTCCCAAACTAACGAGCAGGGGGCGACAAGAGGTTCGCGAACTTACACCATTTTTTTGCTCGAACCGCCTGTTTCAGAGCCAGAAATGCCCGTTTTGAATCAGAAGAGTTAACTTCAAAAACAGTAGCAGACGTCATAAGCGAATGAAAACGAGCATACTACTTTTCGTGCGTAACTATCATTTACCTCAAATACTGTTCTAAAGG
The DNA here is from genome assembly GCF_021461395.2 of Schistocerca americana. NCBI lineage: Eukaryota > Metazoa > Arthropoda > Insecta > Orthoptera > Acrididae > Schistocerca > Schistocerca americana. The sequence goes on along the minus strand of NC_060119.1, from coordinate 921,787,717 downwards.
TAAATAAAGTAGTTAAATTTTTAGGCAAGATCCTGAACATGCGATGTCGAGTCTCAGTAAAATTGCAAAATGATTTAGATAAGATATTTGTACGGTGCGAAAAGTGGCAATTGCCCCAGAATAAAGAAAAGTGCGAAGTTATTCACATGTGTACTAAAAGAAATCTGCTAAATTTCGTTTACGCAATAAGTCACACAAATCTGAAGGCTGTAAATTCAACTAAATACTTATGCATTACAATTACAAATGCCCTCAATTGGAACGATCACATAGATAATCTTGTGCGTAGAGCCAACCAAAGCCTGAGATTCATTGGCAGAGCACTTAGAATGTGCAACAGGTCTACTAAAGAGACTGCTTACACCACGCTTGTGTCCGCCCTATTCTCGAGTACTTCTGTGCAGCTTAGGATCCGAATCAGATGGGACTGACGGATGTCAGCGAAAAAGTACAAAGAATGTCAGCTCGTTCCGTATTATCGCCAAGTAGGGGAGATAGTGCCACCGACATGATACGTGAATTGGAGTGGCAATCATTAAAACAAAGGCGTTTTTCGTTGCGACGGTATCTTCTCGTGAAATTTTAATCGACAGTTTTCTCATCCGACTGCGAAAACATTCTGTTGGCACCCAGCTACATAGGGAGAAATGATCATCACGATAAAATAAGAGAAATCAGGGGTCGCACCGAAAAATTAAGGTTCTCGTTTTTCCCGCGCGCCGTTCGAGAGTGAGACGGTAGAGAGACAGCTTGAAGGTATTTCATTGAACCCTCTGCCAGTCACTTTATTGTGAATAGCAGAGTAATCACGAAACTGTAGATGTAGATGTAAGCATCCACCAACCACTCTCCAAGACCTGCGAGCAGCACCACGGGAAGACTGGGCGGTTTGCCTCAACATGGCACTGATTACGTTATCCACAGCATACTCTGTCTTTGTCAGGCCTGTATTGCTGCCAGAAGCGGTCACACCCCATAGCAAGCACATTAAATAGTTGACGGAATGTGTGTGCAAATCTGTTAAGTTGGAAAAGAATGAAGAACATTTTCGTCTACTGTTACGCATATTGCAGTTGTTTACGTTCTGTATTCTTTACATTGTTTCTACTTTGCTACCACCTGTTTATACTGTTTTGCAACCTTACAAAATTTCTGTTGTTGTTTTAATTTTGGCGACCAGTGTAATAGGGGTAGAATGGTCGAACAGCTCCTCACGAGCTACACATTTCTGCAGTCAGTGTTTAGCGACGCTTCAACTGGTATGAAGAGCAATTCCGTTGGACAGTGGACGACTGGAAACGAATGATTTGGAGCAATCAATCATGCTATGCCCTGAGTCAATCCGATTGAATGATGTGGGTGTGGCGGACGCCAGGAGGACGTTTTCTGCTCAAATGGCTCTGAGCACTATGGGACTTAACATTTGAGGTCATCAGTCCCCTAGACTTAGAACTACTTAAACCTAACTAACCTAAGGACATCACACACATCCATGCCCGAGACAGAATTCGAACCTGCGACCGAAGAAGCAGGGCGGTTCCGGACTGAAGCGCCTAGAACCGCTCGACCACCCCGACCGGCTGAGTTTTCTGCCTTCGTGCAAACAGTAAAGTACGGAGAAGGTGGAGTTACGATATGGGGGTGGGGGGAAATTCTCTGCTTGATTTCTTGTGAATATTTGTCTGTGTATGGGAAAATCGGATTTTCGATCTCGGTCTCAAGCCTGCTTCCAGTCGTAATTTCTACTTTACCATTATATTCGAAACAATGTTACCAAACTTCATCTTTCAGTATCAGACAACACTAAGGGATGCTAGAACTTAATATTTAACGAAACCACGTCATTAATGACCAAGTCGTTACCCTGATGAGTAAACGTCGCATTAAAAATTGCTCGGACCCATTCATTCGCCTTATATGAGTTACGGGATTCGTGGAAAAGATAAACCTGACAGCTTTTCCTGAGTTTTAACCTTACAAAAAGTGAAACAAGAATAGCGACACCCCAGTCAGCCTCCAAAATTAATATCAAGTCACTGTTCTGTTGTAGAAGCTGTTGAAACGAATACAATAGCAACTACTTCTTACATACTGTGGACTCCTAACTAACGAGAAGTTTTGCAAATTACAGAAAAATTTTACCTCATCAAATAGGAGAGAAGTAAAAATAATCGACCAAATCTGGGGGTGGGATGCGAAAGGAAAATGCAGTAAGACTTTATATTAATTCCCTAATTTTAGAAATGTCTTCAGTAAACTTTTTTCTTAAGTGTAATAAAAGTTCAGACTCATGGTTAGAAGTTTTCAAAATCTTATCAAACTCTTTTTGATATAGTGCTCTAATCAGTTCCACTCGATAGAAGTAATTTGAGTTATGCAACGTGCTAGAAGACGTCGTGCTACAGTAGACATGAAAAAGGACTGGCATCTCGTCGATGCTTCGTTGCCTAACATCAAATTGACAGATGACATCGCATCCATTATGTGGGATACGTACACTATACGATCAAGAGTATCCAGACACACTACGTATTGCGGAATCGACCACTAAACGTCACTAGAAACGCACCCACAAGTATAATAGGAGGCGGGGAGTATTGTTGTCAGTTGAGAGGCCGTAACAGCAGAGTGGGTCGGTCGCGATAGCTCAGTGACTTTGAGCTACACATCCTTCAGCGACATTTCAGCCCTTTACAGCTGCCCTTGTACACTGTTGGTGAGATAACTGCGAAGTTAAGTGGAAACAAGTGATTTGGAATGATGAATCACGCTATATCCTGTGGCAATCAGATGGAAGGATTTGTTAGCTGCCATCATGTGTACGGCAACCAGGGAAGTAGGGAGAAGATGGTGTTACGGTATGGGGATGTTTCTAGTCGTTAGGGTATGGTCCTCTTATTTTGCGTAAGAAAATGCAAAATGCGGAAGGTTATAAACACATTTTACAGTAGCGCGTACTGCATTCGGTAAAGGGGCATTGCGGTGACCATGATCGTATCAGGATTACAATCCACGGCCACAAAGCAGCGTGGTTTGTGGACAGTAACATTTCTGACATCGTCTGGCCCGCTCCAAAGTGAACCCAATGGGACACCTTTGGGATGAGCTCGAAAGGCGATTTCGCACCAGACCCCAAATTCCAAAATCAGTACCTTCTCCGGTTCCAGGTCTTGAGGAATAATAGACTACCATCCTTCCAAAGACACGTAGACACCTCATTTAAAGCGTCGTCAGTAGAGTTCAAGCCGTCATAAAACGAAAGGATGGACACACACTGTGTCGATGTCTGCTAATAGATGTTCGGATACTTTTGCTCAGATAGAGTATTCAAGGGTTTTCAGTCATAATTTGAAGGATTGTCGTATTTGAGAATATCTCACATTCATTGACGGTAGAAACTACCAAATTGTTGAAGATGAGGTGCCTGAAAGTGTGTCTGTCTCGTACATCGCTACACTAGTTGCAGGTTTCGAGAGCATGGTTTAAGCTCTAACATAAAATCAGAGGTTGAAAATACCGCTTCAGTTGTAAGTTACTTTATTTTCACACGATCGGTTTCGGACTGTTATAAGCCGATTCTCAAGTGTCGCATTGGAAATAGCAAAAGACAGGATAAGTTTCACACGCCGCAACACACATAAAAATTTTTTAGAAAAAAATTTGTTATTTGATTTTTTTTTCTAAAAAATTTGTTTTAGAAAAGAATTTGTTTTTTTTTTTTTTTAATTTGGTGTTGTAGCGTGCGAAAATTATCTCCCGCCTTTTGCTATTTCCAGTACTACACCTGAGGATGGGATAATAACAGTCCGAAACCGGTAGTGTGAAAATAAAGTAACTTACAACTGAAGCGGTATTTTCAACCTCTGCTATAATGCTCAGTTGCGGATGTTCTTCCAGCAGGATCGTTTGTCTAACATAATGACTTTGCTAGAGACAAAATGGATTCTCTAACTGAATGTTCAAGCATTTAGGTATAACAACCCGTCTGGGACACAGCATCCTTATTACACATTAGACATTTCGCAGTTGAATGGGTGTATTCCATCTTTCTAGATTTCGCGTACGACACTGTACTTTATCAACCGCTGTAAGATCACAGTTTCCTTATACGCTCGAAGACCTTTTGACTGTGTCATTTCTCGTGCGCTGATGACGCTGTTGTCTACTAGGAACTATCGTCGCTCTAGTGATTTCTTTCTTCGATCTAATCGTACAACACCATGCATCGCAGCAGGCAGTAACTAATAGAGAACTTAGTAGGCTTGATGCCAAAATACTGACTCCTCTGGAAGATTCTGAATGTTGTTATACGGTGTCGTAATGCGGATATATGTAACAGAATGCCAGTAACAAAGGGAGTGAGCCAAAACGCATCTGATTACAAGATTAGTGGCGACCTCTTCAGCACGTCAAATCGTACAATCATTTAGAGACAATACTAAGATGCGATCTGGAGTGGGACGATCGCGTGAAATCAAAAGACTAAAATTTGTTGGGAAGCGTATAGAAAAATTTGAAAGAAATCGCATACAAAGTGTGTAACAATAGCGTAATCGCTTCTGGTGTTCCAGTGTTTGGAGGCCGTATTGAGTAAAAGTAGCACCAGACATCGAACGAATACAAAAATAAGCTGCTAGGTTTTTAACGGATCTGTACAGTTCATACGAAAATGTAACAGGAATGCTCGGGGAACTCTAACGGTAATTGTTGGAAGAAAGAAAGTGTTTCTCGCGAAATAATTTTGGGTAAATTTAGTAACCAGTATTCAAAGCGGACTGTGCCTCCATAATTCTGCTGATACCGCGGCCAAGAAAATCCGCGGTGTAAGAGCTATACAGGAGCACAAGGATAGACAGTACGCGGATGGAACAGTGAAGAAAATCGAAAATAATGATACGGTATACTCTCCCTTACTTACTGAGCTGTAACTTGTGGTGTGTATATGTAAGTGTTCTTATCTTGTAGAGAAAATTGCTGGGGAACGTGTAAAAATTATGGCAGCGGTGGGATTCGAACCCACGCCTCCGAAGAGACTGGTGCCTTAAACCAGCGCCTTAGACCGCTCGGCCACGCTACCGTGATGGAGCGAGCGCGGTTCACGTTTAAGTAGTTTACGTAAACTGTTTTATCGTTTACGAATTTCTGACTGATAAATCATAATGGTTGACGCGTGGTCTTGTTGGGCAACTCCCGGCTGAACACGTCACTGTATTTAGGCAGTGAGTTACACAAGACATACCCTAGCTGCCAGACGATGCAGCGAAAATAGATCTTCACTCTGAACAGCCCATCTCACAGAATACACCGACTGTAGCCCACTACATGTTTCCGGAGCATCAGTATCGGTACCATTGTAACGCTACCGGGGTAAAAATGGCGCCCTTAACGTGCGTCTGTAAACGAAGAACAGTCGTCTTTGACAACACCGATTACCGAACTCGTAGATATGGTAATCATGTTATCATTTTACAGGCCCTAAGGCAACTGTAACGTTCTCGTTTTCTGCGCCTAGGATTTTTCTGTTTTTCCATACGTTAGTTTACTTAGATGGCATACAGAGGCGTTTGCATATGCGTGATACGAGTATTGAGGTAGTCAGAACGTCTTTTGCTCTATTCTGTGGAGTGTATGATGTTACAGAAATTACACGTCAGCCAGCTTGTAGCTAGAGACGGGACACACATGTTTCGCAGAGTTCTCGCAGCGAATGGAATGTCCAGATTCATAAAGTTCGATGATGTATCTGATCGAGATACAGGTCAACAAATATTTAAAGCCGTGTACCAGTGGCTTGATCGCAAGAGTCCACGACAGTAACATCCAAGCAGCCGGCCAGGGTGGCCGAGCGGTTCTAGGCGCTACAGTCTGGAACCGCGCGACCGCTACGGTCGCAGGTTCGAATCCTGCCTCGGGCATGGATGTTTGTGATGTCCCTAGGTTAGTTAGGTTTAAGTAGTTCTAAGTTCTAGGGGACTGATGACCTCAGAATTTAAGTCCCATAGTGCTCAGAGCCATTTGAACCATTTTTTGAACATCTAAGTGTAACTAGTATGTAACTAGTTTTCTAATATCACGAACTTTGACCTGAATTTGAATTCCAGCCTATTAAAGCGCAATTAATATTCCAACTAATTGGCTCTGAAGATGACGAATTTGCAGCTAAAACATAGAAGGTGATTATTAAGAACAATAACAAATAAATTTGTTACATTATCCATGGAAGCATGATAGCTCACAGATTTAGGCCACTGTTAAGAGAAAGTAGTGCCAGGATAGCACAGCTACTAGGATCATAACGACTGGAAGGCGAGGGCTTATTATACGATTTTAATGAGTAACGAAGTTCCGTATTTCTCTACTAGAGTACTGTTCAGTATTGCTCTCAATGGTGACATCTTGTACGACAACAAGTGTTGGAATTTCTAAATGTGTACCAGGCTGCATTTTCACTGTAGCTTTTATTGACGCTAATCACAGTATCCTGATTTCTTTTGGAGACTTTCTGCGTTCTCTATCACATTTGGAATGATAACGAAAAGAATTTAATATGAGACTTTTCTTTTCTCAAATCTTTTTTCTCCCCCTCTGTTTTCATTCTGCGAGCCGGAAAAACAGTTTTATTTATGAAATTTACAGATGTCGTGACCGCTTTTATTGGACTCTGTCTGGAATTCAGTAACGTTCCATCAGGGGTAGCTTTCATTTTCGTGTTGATATAGAAAGCCTCAGCTTGAAATACTTTAAGAAGCATTTATTTATATTACGGATGAAAACAGATAGGATCTTATTGCTCTATCAGTGGAGTTGTGAGTTTACATTATGTGTTTCTCTTTATGCCGTCGTTATTAGCTTTATATTTGATGGTCATTCAGCGAGACACCACTGAAATCTTCAGTAGTTACGGACTTTCTGCGCTGTTTTTGATGTAAAAAAGGCATTTATTAGCAAAGGATCTCTTACTCGTATTACGTATATCGTCAGGAAGATGACGATTCAGCGACTGCTTTTATCTGATTCAGTTTGAAACTCAAAATCATTCCATCAGCCGCAGCTTTTACCGTGATTTTTATGTCGAAAGAACCAATCGGAAACGCTCTTAGTGGTGCATCTTTGACGGGTAGTAACAGCTCCATCAGTGGAATTTTGACTTTACATTATAATGTGTTTTTATATCGCCTTTATTATCTTTGTTTTTGACGCTCATTGAATGTGTCTCCACTGCAATATTACTTGGGTAATTCCGATCTTTCTTCGCTGTTTTTTATGCGAAAAATCTCTTACATGTCGTACATATATGGTCTGGAAGATGAAAACAGACTGATGACACACGCAAGAAGGGAAGGGGAGCAACATTGTACATGTGTGCAATAAAAGAAAATGATACATGATATTTAGAGCAGCATGGTTGCAAAAGTTTTAATCTTTCTGGTACTTCATGTTAGCATCTGTGGGAACATTAGACCTCCAACACAAATTTTCAGTTGTGATTAATTGCAGCTGAAAAACAAATACAGTGCCTTAAAATTGTTATGGTAGAAATCGCGCGTGAACGTTCGAAGCTGCAACATTCGCCAAGTGACTAATCAGAGTCTCATGATCATGTTCGTGAAGCTCCCTTGGAATTTGTTGTCGGCTTTAGGTGCTGGTAGAATAATTTTGGTTTTCATAGCGTCTAGATTAAGAAATACTGTGTGAAATACATCCCAATATCTCCACTGCCTCAGCTCACCAACACCCTGTGGGGGTAGTCACAGACGCCCGGATTCCGTGAGATCCAAGTAACTTCCGATATTGTTTACTCATCGGGGCGTACAGCGAGTGAGACTTTAAACGCCGAATGACCGCTTTTTCTTCTCTTTTTCATTACATTTCTCTCTTTGGTACAGTACCTCACCTCATCAGAAGGCCTCAGCGCTCAAGTGAGCCTAGCTGACTCGAATCGCAACATGTGACATGTGCAGTGAACATGAACCCAACCAGTCATAGCTGCAGATAAAAGTAAACATCCATAGCCAGCAGGTACCGGCTCTTGAGTCCTAACAACTGCGACCATCTAACGAATGAGCGACAGTATGGTGGGTCAGACACAGGAGAAAGCAATAAAGCATGCGCAATATAAAATCCCAGTCCTATCAGTAACTCTGCGAGTACTCGTCTCCACATGTTCGGAAATGACAGATTGCACATCGTATTAACTAAACACACATGTGACTTCGAAACTGTGTGACTATTAAATTAATAAGGTGTCTACTCGATGATGAAATTATATCATCATGTATACCCAGATGCCTGCGGCTTGTCCTGTAAAACTTGTTCGCACCTGGTTGAGAAATGAATGTGATACCGTAAGAATCTAACTGTTTGTTGGGCGAAAATATACGAAGCGTATGTGCTGACATAAATTAGATTACTGTAATAATTTTAGGGCACTGCAGTTTTTCAGCTGAAATTAATAATAACTGAAAACTTGTGTCGGAGATTGCTAGAGGATATTCATCATTAGTAGTGAAATAGGGCGTACTCTAACCACGACTCGCCTGTGAAAATCAGGCTGACAAACCCCATTAAAACCGCTGTGCTAGTTTGCGAATGCAACACACCCCAGAACTGGTCTGTGTCCGACAGTAAACGTTTCCTTGTTGATGACTAACACAGTTCGTCGAATACGAGCGATTTGTCTCTCGCGCAGCACACAACGAAGCTCGAGCTGTGGAAGATATCTGCGACGACACGTCGTCGAAGAGGCTAAAATAGGGATGTTTTAGAATTTTAACACGCTCAAGAGCTTTTGCATTCATTTGATGTGCTCTACAACGGAATATCTTTAACCTGCATGTCTGAGTAATTGAGAAATACGGCTTTCTCATCGAAACGGTGAAAATCCAAAAAATGTTCAAATGTGTGTGAAATCTTATGGGACGTAACTGCCAAGGTCATCAGTCCCTAAGCGTACACACTACTTAACCTAAATTATCCTAAGGACAAACACACACACACACACACACACACACACACACACACACACACACACACACACACACGCCCGAGGGAGGATTCGAACCTCCGCCGGGACCAGCCGCACAGTCCATGACTGCAGCGCCCTAGACCGCTCGGTTAATCCCGCGCGGCTGTTAAAATCCCAAATGACTCACTCACAACAAAATCATTTCACTAGCTGTCGGTCTCACAAAGTCGCATTCATTAGCACAGCAATATGAGTGCTGTTCTAAGCCAAAAATAGACCTCATGTTATAAACTCGCCATTTTTTTTCGCATGCCAACTTAGGGAAGCAGTTCGTTTGGTTACGGCCACGTAGCATCATCCATCTTCTCCACTACGAGCTACTTTCCTGCCATTATGATCTCTGTCGTGAACTTTAATTCCCCTTTATTACAGCACAACTAATATTTCAACTAATTCTATACAACGCAGTCAAAAGTACATATTTGTAAAAGACCGTATTGGCAACAAAAAAAACAAAAAAAAAAAAAATGTGGCGAACAATCATATTACGACCAGCTTGGTTAACCCAGAATGAAAACAAATAAGACGATGATTCATCCTACTTTTCCAGCCCATTAAAGTTTTGAATTTGTATTCTTTGCTATTTATTTTCAACTGTGTGTATTTTAGATTTTAGACGATAATAAAAAAAATTGTTTCTGATTTCTAATAAAAACACAAATTTAAAAGATTATAGAATTCTGTAAGTCGTGCACGGTACCAGATTCAGTGTGAGAATCCAGCAGTTATTGCGTACTTAAAAAGAGTAAAGAGAATTTTGGTGTGGATAATTCCAATCTCATTCTAAATCCAGGTTGTTTCAAATAGTAGTCTCATTCAGTTGGCACCACTAAATCGTCACCAGGAGTGGTGGTTTTCACAAGGGACACACCTCTTCGCTCCTTTCCGATTCGACGGAGAACCTCCTCATTCTTTACCTTACCATTCCATCTAATTTTTAACTTTATTCTGTAGCATCACAACTTAAATGCTTCGATTCTCTTCTGTTCTGATTTTTCCACAGGTCATGTCTCACGACCAAACAATCTTGTGCTTCAAACGTTCGTTCTCGGATTGGTTTTTTTTTTTCAACTTAAGAACGATGTTTGCTACTAGTAGATTTCTGTTGCTCAGGAGTGTTCCTTTTGTCCGTGTTAGTCTGCTTTTTGTTTCGTCCTTGCTCCGTCCGTCATGCGTTATTTTGTTGCCTAGGTAGCAGAATTCCTTAATTTAATCTATATCGCGATCACCAATTCTTACGTTATTAAGTTTCTCACTCTTCATGTTTCTGCTACTTCTCATTACTTTCATCCATATTCTGTACTCTTTAGACTGCTGATTCCATTCAACAGATCTCGTAATTCTTCTTCAGTTTCATTGAAGATAGCAATTTCATCAGAAAATCTCATTGCTGATATCCTTTCACCTTGAATCTTAATCCCAGTCTTGAACTTTCTTTCGTTTCTGTCGTTGATTTTGCTAGGTATAGACTTAAGAGTAAGGACGAAAAACTACGTCCCTGTCTTACACCCTTTTTAATCCGAGAATTTTGTTCTTGGTCTTCCATTCTTATTGTTCCGTCTTGGTTCTTATAGATATTGTCTTTTCCTATACCTTACCGCTATTTTTGTCAGATTTTCGAACATCTTGCAATATTTTACATAATCGAAGGCCTTTTCCAGGTCTTCAGATCCTATAATCATTTCTTTATTTTTCTTCAGTGTTGCTTCCATTATCAACCGCAACGTCAGAACTGCCTCTGTCGTTCCTTTACCTTTCATAAAGCCAAACTGATAGTCATCCAACAGATCCTCAATTTCCTTTCACCATCTTCACTGTATTATTCTTGTCAGCAACTTGCATGCGTGAGCTGTTAAGCTGATTATGCGATAATTCTCGGACTTCTCGCCCCTTCCTATCTACGGCCTTAAAAAGAAAAAACTATGTTCTTCCGAAAGTCTGTTGGTATATCTCCAATCCCACACATTCTACACACCAACGTGAATGGCCGTTTTGTTGTCACTGCATCCAATAATTTTAGGAACTCTGATGGAATGTTATATGTACCTTCTGTCTTCCTTGATCTTAAGTCTTACAACGCTCGTTTAAATTTTGACTCTAATACTGTATCCCTTACCTCTTCTCTGTTGACTCCTGTTTCTGCTTCTGTAACGTCACCAGAAAGACCTTTCCCCAATAAAGGCCTTCAGTGTATTTTTCCACCTATCCGCTCTCTCCTCTGTGTTTAACAGTGGAATTCCCACTGCACGTTCAACGTTGACGCTCTTGCTTTTACTTTCACAGAACGTTGTTTTGTATTTTCTACATGCTGAGTCAGTCCTTCCGACAGCATTTCTTTTTCTATTTCTTCACATTTTTCATGTAACCATTTCACCTTATGCTTGTTGTACATCATACTTACTTCACTCCTATATATCTGAAGTCCCCTGAATGTTTTTGTATTTCTTCTTTCGTCAATCGACTGAAGTATCTCGTCTGTTACCCAAGGTTTTTTCGCATTTGCCTTCCTTGTAGATTTTTTTTCCTTTCCTACATCTGTGACTGTCCTTGTTAGAAATTTCTGTTCCTCTTCAAAAAATGGCTCTGAGCACTATGGGACGTAACATCTGTGGTCATCAGTCCCCTAGAACTTAGAGCTACTTAAACCTAACTAACCTAAGGACATCACACACATCCATGCCCGAGGCAGGATTCGAACCTGCGACCGTAGCAGTCTCGCCATTCCGGACTGAACGCCTAGAACCGCTAGACCACCGCCGCCGGCCCTTCCTCTTCAACTGAAATGCCTACTGAGGTATTCCTTTTCGCAGTATTTATAGCCTCAGAGATCTTCAAGCGTGTCTTTTCGTTCTTTAGTATTTGGGTATCGCACTTCATTGTGCACTGACTCTTCCTGACTAGTCTCTTTAAACTTCACCCTGCCCTTCATCATTACTGAATTGTGATCTGAGTCAGCATCCTCTTCTGGGTACGTCTTACAATCCAATATCTGGTTTTGGAATCACTGCCTGACCTGATGTAATCTGACTGAAATTTTCTCGTATTTCGTGGCCTCTTCCAAGTACACCTCCTCATCTTGTGATTCTAGAATAGAGTATTCGTCATTGCAAGCAGAAACTTATTGCAGATCTCAATTAGTCTTTCTCCTTTCTCATTCTTTCTCCCAGGCCCATATTCTCCCGTAACCCTTTCTCCTATTCCTTCCCTACAACCGCATTCCAGTGCCCCATGGCTATCATATTTTCTTCTCCATTTACGGAATAAATTAACCGTTCAACAACCACATATACTTTCACTATCTTTTCATCTGCTGGTTCCGACGTCCCCATGTATACCAGAACTATCATAGTCGGTGAAGTTTTGCTGTCGATGAGAACAACCCTTATCACTGAACTGTTCTCGGTAACTCACTCTCCGCCCCTCCTTCGCATTCATAACGAATCGTACCCCCATTACACCATTGTCTGCTGCTGTTTATATTACTCTATATTCACCTGACTAGAAATTCTTTTTCCATTACGCTTCCCATTTCAGATTTTCTAGCTTCCGTATCACATTCAAACTTCTGACATTCCGGGCTCCGACTCATAGAACGGTATTCTTTCGTTGGTTATTCATTCTTTTTCTCATAGTCAGCTTCTCCTTGGCAGCCTCTCCTGGGGACTAGTGCCGAATCTTTTGCCAGTGGAGAGATCATCACGACACTTTTAATTACAGGCCACATTTCCTGTGGACACGCTTTATGTATCTTTAACGCTGTACTTTCAGTTGCCTTCTCCATCCTCATGCCGTTAATCACTACTGAGTTTTCCCTCCTTTAGAGGCATTTTGCCGCATAAGGGCGGAGAGTGCCCTGAACCTCTGTCCACTCTTCAGCCTTCTTTGACAATGCCCTTGGCAGAACGAAAGTTACTTTTTATGCCAAAGTTTTCGGCTGCCATTGCTGATGATTTTCATTGAAAATTGAAGCATGGCAAGGCTTCAACCCATGACGCCGAATGTTTCTATCACTAGTCAATGACGTTACCTCTCCACAACACGTGCCGTAAATACCTACATACATTGCCGGAAAAAAAGTTAGTACACCCTTTTAGAGGTTTTTCACTTCACTCGAGATTTATTTTTGCAACAGTGCATATGGAGTACACGAAATCATTATATTTACAAATCAACAGCACAAGCAGTTCCGAGGTACCAGGTATCAACCCATGCCGAAACATTTTAGTAATGGTAGTGGGTGGCGATACAGGGGCGGTCTCTGGCATCCACTCGATCTTTTTTTTTTTTGTCATCAGTCTACTGACTGGTTTGATGCGGCCCGCCACGAATTCCTTTCCTGTGCTAACCTCTTCATCTCAGAGTAGCACTTGCAACCTACGTCCTCAATTATTTGCTTGACGTATTCCAATCTCTGTCTTCCTCTACAGTTTTTGCCCTCTACAGCTCCCTCTAGTACCATGGAAGTCATTCCCTCATGTCTTAGCAGATGTCCTATCATCCTGTCCCTTCTCCTTATCAGTGTTTTCCACATATTCCTTTCCTCTCCGATTCTGCGTAGAACCTCCTCATTGCTTACCTTATCAGTCCACACCGAAAATACTGTCTACGTTATTCCATGTCTGCTTGACCTGTTCACGTAGTACTGCAACCGCTGTTGGTTGACGTATCGCTCGAGTCACTTTTTGTTCCACCATATCCCACACGTGCTCGATTAGAGTCAAGTCCAGAGACCGTGCTGGCGAAGGAAGTTGCTGCTCGTCTTGCACAGCATGTTGAGTTTCGTTGTCAGTTTGTGGGTGACTGTAATCCTGTTGGAACAACGCATCAACTCTGTTGAAAAAACAGCAAAAGAATGGGTCTAACAACATTCTGCACCTACCGATCACTCGTGAGCGTCGCCCCCCCCCCCCTCCCAGAAATACCAAAGGTGAACTTGAGTTGTAGCTTATCGCACCCCATACCATAAGGAGTGGGATGAGGCCAGTGTGTCTTGGACGAATGCACTCTACGATATAGCGCTCATCAGATCTACGTCGTAAGCACAAACAATCGCCACTTACTTGCAGACAGAATTAGCTTTCATTGCCATCCTATCTTCCAAGTGATTGACGGTGCCACTCGAGTCGTGCCCGTCGATGCTTTGGTGTGAGTGGAAGACGGGCTAGAAGTGCGAATGCCGATAGTCCCACTGTTAATAACCGGCTCGGAACAGTACGTACTGATGCGTCTGACATCACAAGCCCTCTTATCTGTGCTGTGGTAGCTGTACGATCTGTCCTTACAATACGACGATCCTGGTGGACGTCTGTGCTACACGAACATCCAAAACCTCGTCTCCGGGTGTGAGAATGTTCACGTGACCACTGATACCAGCTTCGCTGCACAGCTGACGCCCGACTTGTGTAATAATACTAGGAAAGGACCATCCCGACACTCGGAAGGCCACAATTTGACCCCATTCAAACTTGCTCCCTTGGGTGTAGGAAGCACGATTGCGTCTCCGTGGAATGCTTGCCTGCTTGCTTCACACGTCTGCATCACATTGAGCCTTGTGGCTGTGAGCATTCCCTCTTAAATGGTAGACAGAGATGACGCTCTGGTAGCTACACCACTACGCTATCTGTCGGCAGACGACGTCAAGAAAATTATCAGTCCTCTGGTGGCAAATGCCCCCAGTGGATCAAACTCGATTTTTTTTTTTTTTAATCTAGTTGATGAAAAAGCTGCAGAACGGTCGTAGGAGTGCCATCTGGAATGAGATGTACAGTAAACCGTACAACCGCCAACATGTGGAGCAAACAAGCAAGTAACTTTCAATAGGACGACCGACATTGTGAGATACTACTCGCGGTCATAATAAGGCGTTCGAGTATTCTGTTAATTTCTGGATACAGCATCGCTGACATCTTGCCAGCGTTTACGAGTGCTACCAGTTTCAACATGGTCGTCTTTTCATTCATCTCTGGGTTTGATAAAAAATAAGAATATTGTGTACGAGTTGTCCATGAGTGCGCGCGTCGCTGTAGGGAGATGGAGGAGATTAGTGTTTAACGTCCCGTCGACAACGAGGCCATTAGAGACGAAGCACAAGCTCGGTTAAGGGAAGGATTAGGAAGGAAATCGGCCGTGCCCTTTCAAAGGAACCATCCCGGCATTTGACTGAAACGATTTAGGGAAGTCACGGAAAACATAAATCAGGATGGTCGGAGACGGGTTTGAACCGTCGTCCTCCCGAATGGGAGTCCAGTGTGCTAACCACTGCGCCGCCTCGATCGATCGCTGGAGGGAGTTCTTATGGTAACATTTCATTTCACAACCCTTCGAGCTTGCTTCCTGGATAGCAATATTTTATCTTCCGAAATTTTTGCTGTGAATTGTACAGCATTTACAAGGCGACTTTCGGATGAATTAGAACCACTTACGCAGTGTTGTACTGTGGAATGAAATACGAATGCATCTGAGATAAGACAGTAAGCACAACAGCAACAGTCATATATAAGGTAAAATTTTATGTCTCTAAGAAGAAAACTAAGCAATCGTAGTGTCAGAAAATCAACAGTTCTTAGAAATTATGTGGTTAATTATTAAAACGGATGGCGTTCATTGAAATGGCATGCGGTGAACACTCAGAAAAATAATTCCTGTGATAACGCAGACGTGACATTCGAGCTAGAATCACTCGTCTCGGTTGAGAAGGTTGTCTGCCATTCGTATTTACACAGATACCTTGTCCACTGCATCCCAACAGGATGGGGCTGTCGCCAGTATCTTGACTTCCCCCTTCTACGTGGCATGACGAGTGGAGAAAGAGCGCTCAAGACCTGTCGGTTTTCTTGGAGACGGGTCCGTTGTGCAGCTAATGAGAGGCGTTTTGTGCCATAAGGGGCTTCACCTTACTTTTTTAGTGCAACATTTTCAGTGGCTTGTACTACAGTTTGTTTTACGTACATAATGATCACAGATATTACTGTATCAAAATTGTTGTTAGGTGAAAAGCAATTTTTGTGGCGAAAGTTTCGAAAGGTTAGATCACTATTTGATTCGACTAAAGATTTTGCGAAATTATTAATACATGTCTTGCTGGTGGTCTACTTAGTTGGCCTACTGTACGCATACTAGATGTTCGATTTTCTGGGTTTCTGGAACATAGATCAATTGAACAATTCACTTTTACCATCCACTGTGCTTTGATTCTGTGTGGTTTGTGTACAAAGTGTGGCCAAGCGTCAGTGAGTGTTTGTTGTGATTCCTGTATGTAGTCTGATAGTCTATTCTCTGCGCTCGGCTATTGTGTGTGTGTGTGTGTGTGTGTGTGTGTGTGTGTGTGTGTTGTGTCTGTGTGAGTATGGTTTATCCTGGTGCACGCAGCCCAGCTAACGTAAGTACACTCCTGGAAATTGAAATAAGAACACCGTCAATTCATTGTCCCAGGAAGGGGAAACTTTATTGACACATTCCTGGGGTCAGATACATCACATGATCACACTGACAGAACCACAGGCACATAGACACAGGCAACAGAGCATGCACAATGTCGGCACTAGTACAGTGTATATCCACCTTTCGCAGCAATGCAGGCTGCTATTCTCCCATGGAGACGATCGTAGAGATGCTGGATGTAGTCCTGTGGAACGGCTTGCCATGCCATTTCCACCTGGCGCCTCAGTTGGACCAGCGTTCGTGCTGGGTGTGCAGACCGCGTGAGACGACGCTTCATCCAGTCCCAAACATGCTCAATGGGGACAGATCCGGAGATCTTGCTGGCCAGGGTAGAGCACGTTGGGTGGCACGGGATACATGCGGACGTGCATTGTCCTGTTGGAACAGCAAGTTCCCTTGGCGGTCTAGGAATGGTAGAACGATGGGTTCGATGACGGTTTGGATGTACCGTGCACTATTCAGTGTCCCTTCGACGATCACCAGTGGTGTACGGCCAGTGTAGGAGATCGCTCCCCACACCATGACGCCGGGTGTTGGCCCTGTGTGCCTCGGTCG
This sequence comes from Schistocerca americana, assembly GCF_021461395.2. Classification (NCBI taxonomy): domain Eukaryota; kingdom Metazoa; phylum Arthropoda; class Insecta; order Orthoptera; family Acrididae; genus Schistocerca; species Schistocerca americana. The sequence continues at coordinate 921,770,697 of NC_060119.1, read as the reverse complement.
TATGCAGTCCTGATTGTGGCGCTCACCTGCACGGCGCCAAACACGCATACGACCATCATTGGCACCAAGGCAGAAGCGACTCTCATCGCTGAAGACGACACGTCTCCATTCGTCCCTCCATTCACGCCTGTCGCGACACCACTGGAGGCGGGCTGCACGATGTTGGGGCGTGAGCGGAAGACGGCCTAACGGTGTGCGGGACCGTAGCCCAGCTTCATGGAGATGGTTGCGAATGGTCCTCGCCGATACCCCAGGAGCAACAGTGTCCCTAATTTGCTGGGAAGTGGCGGTGCGGTCCCCTACGGCACTGCGTAGGATCCTACGGTCTTGGCGTGCATCCGTGCGTCGCTGCGGTCCGGTCCCAGGTCGACGGGCACGTGCACCTTCCGCCGACCACTGGCGACAACATCGATGTACTGTGGAGACCTCACGCCCCACGTGTTGAGCAATTCGGCGGTACGTCCACCCGGCCTCCCGCATGCCCACTATACGCCCTCGCTCAAAGTCCGTCAACTGCACATACGGTTCACGTCCACGCTGTCGCGGCATGCTACCAGTGTTAAAGACTGCGATGGAGCTCCGTATGCCACGGCAAACTGGCTGACACTGACGGCGGCGGTGCACAAATGCTGCGCAGCTAGCGCCATTCGACGGCCAACACCGCGGTTCCTGGTGTGTCCGCTGTGCCGTGCGTGTGATCATTGCTTGTACAGCCCTCTGGCAGTGTCCGGAGCAAGTATGGTGGGTCTGACACACCGGTGTCAATGTGTTCTTTTTTCCATTTCCAGGAGTGTACAACTCCAGTATGGCACATGAGTGTATGGGTTGAAAAGAAGACAAAAGTAGAACCAAAAAGTAATCTAAGTTTTCGAATCTTGCGCCACTGAGTTGTTTCTCGCCTGACAACAAAAGAATAACATACAACTGTAATATAGTGACATACTTGCAGTCAGTGCTTGATTTGTAAAAAAAGTGGTTCCGATACGGTAACTTTCCAGGGATTTTTTTATTTAGTCTTCTTAAAAGATTATTTTAACGCTTTTTTGCTACGAAGACGCACTCGTACTGCCTCTATTCAAGTGACTAAGTTTCAAAGGGGTCCAATTCGGCCCTTCCGAATGTCGGGATGGTCCTTTCGGAGTATTACTACACAAGTTGGATGTTCTGCGTCAGCTGTGCAACGATGTTGGTATCGGTGGTCACCTGATTTTCTCACCCGTTGGTCTGAGGCACCGATACAGCGTACCGCTTTGTACAGTCACAAATCAAGCAGTGCTTGTAGTCGTCATCTAACGTAATTATCATATACATATATAAAACAAAAGTGTACTCCTGCCACTGATGATGCTTCACGAATGAAGATCCCCTATTGAATGAAAATCCCCTATTCAGTCACTCGTTGACCACGATGGCACCGTAACAGAGGACGACCGAAGAAAGGCAGAAATACTGAATTCAGTGTTCCGAAACTGTTCCACTGCGGAAAATCGTAACACGGTCCCTGACTTCAGCCGTCGCACGGACGCCAAAATGGAAAATATTGAAATAAACGATATCGGAATTGAAAAACAACTGCTATCACTTAGCAGCGGAAAAGCATCCGGACCAGACGAGATACCCTTAAGATTCTACAGTGATTATGCTAAAGAACTTGCCCCCTTTATATCAGCAATTTATCGTAGATCGCTGGAAGAACGTAAAGTACCTAGCGACTGGAAGAAAGCGCAGGTCGTTCCCATTTTCAAGAAGGGTCATAAATCAGATGCGAATAATTATAGGCCTATTTCGCTTACGTCAATCTGTTGTAGAATAATGGAACATGTTTTGTGTTCTCGTATTATGACGTTCTTAGATAATTCAAATCTCCTTCATCATAACCAACATGGAATCCGCAAACAGATATCATGTGAAACTCAGCTCGCCCTATTTGCCCAAGAAATTCACAGTGCCGTAGACACTGGCGAGCAGATTGATGCCGTATTCCTGGACTTCAGGAAGGCATTTGATACGGTTCCGCACTTACGTTTAGTGAAAAAAATACGAGCTTACGGAATATCGGACCAGGTTTGTGATTGGATTCAGGATTTCCTAGAAGAAAGAACACAACATGTCATTCTTAACGGTTCAAAATCTGCAGATGTAGAGGTAATTTCGGGAGTACCGCAGGGAAGCGTGATAGGACCTTTATTGTTTACAATATACATAAATGACTTAGTTGACAACATCGGTAGCTCCGTGAGGCTATTTGCAGATGACACGGTTGTCTACAAGAAAGTAGCAACATCAGAAGACTCGTACGTACTCCAGGAGGACCTGCAGAGGATTAATGCATGGTGCGACAGCTGGCAGCTTTCCCTAAACGTAGATAAATGTAATATAATGCGCATACATAGGGGCAAAAATCCATTCCAGTACGATTATGCCATAGGTGGTAAATCATTGGAAGCGGTAACGACCGTAAAATACTTAGGAGTTACTATCCGGAGCGATCTGAAGTGGAATGATCACATAAAACAAATAGTGGGAAAAGCAGGCGCCAGGTTGAGATTAATAGGAAGAATTCTAAGAAAATGTGACTCATCGACGAAAGAAGTAGCTTACAAAACGCTTGTTCGTCCGATTCTTGAGTATTGCTCATCAGTATGGGACCCTTACCAGGTTGGATTAATAGAAGAGATAGACATGATCCAGCGAAAAGCAGCGCGATTCGTCATGGGGACATTTAGTCAGCGCGAGAGCGTTACGGAGATGCTGAACAAGCTCCAGTGGCGGACACTTCAAGAAAGGCGTTACGCAATACGGAGAGGTTTATTATCGAAATTACGAGAGAGCACATTCCGGGAAGAGATGGGCAACATATTACTACCGCCCACATATATCTCGCGTAATGATCACAACGAAAAGATCCGAGAAATTAGAGCAAATACGGAGACTTACAAGCAGTCGTTCTTCCCACGCACAATTCGTGAATGGAACAGGGAAGGGGGGATCAGATAGTGGTACAATAAGTACCCTCCGCCACACACCGTAAGGTGGCTCGCGGAGTATAGATGTAGATGTAGATGTAGAAGAGAAGCGAAACTTGTATGGCACAAAACAAGCAGCTAATTATAACAGCTTATCACATAGTTGCATGGACAGACCTTACTTCAAAGAATACATATGCAACTACGCAAGTGTATAGAAGCAAATAAGGAACTACGGATTTGTTGTGTTCCAGCAGTCGTGGCGGGTACTATTGACGTTCGATGTGCGGTTGTTGTACAGTTCGTGTTGTTTGTACCTTTTGCACCACACTGACAAGGAATCTCATAAATACCCGGTTTTCGTAAAAGCGTATACCGGAAGATGAAATACTGCTGTCCCGGAAGATGACAATATTCTGTCCACTGGCAAAATTTCATGAAAGACTCTTGACAAGCAGCTTTTATCGTGATCAAACACAGTCATTGCCTGGGTCTGTGGCGTGGAACTCTGTGTATTATTACGTGGAGGCCTCGGTGTGGTCACCGGCCTGCCGGCGGCCGCAGAAAAGGGCCTGTCCGGCAGTTTGTTTGTCCGCAGCAGATCGCGTGTCCCGTGGGCGGCGCGTGGGAGGCGCCTACAGTGGCAGCGGCGTGTCTACGTCCTCCTCCCCTCCCCCCCCCCCCCCCTCCTTCCCGCCCCACCCCATCTATACAGACATTCCTCGCGGCCGCTTCCGCTCCCACTGGTGGTCGTAATCGCAGCCGACAGGGCTGTACAAAGCGCGACACGTGGCCGCTACTTCCGCATCCCGAGCCTCCTGCGTAGTTACCTCTCGACAATCACAGAGGCAGGCCACTTTCGAGGCGACCGTGCTCTCCTGGCGGAACTGCCTGTTGTGCACTTCTCCTGCCACCATTACCTTCCCCTCTTATGTATGACTGCAATCCTTCAATGTTCTTCTATGCACACTTAGCGTATTTTTATAATTTTATAACTAGGTTAATAAAAATGAAACATTATTGAAAAATATTACTGAAATGAACTATATTATAGGAAAGTACTTCATGCGGCACAGTGAATATATCACTGCAGTAGGGAACACTCGTGCTGTATGGGCTGGCTAAAGTTTTTTGACTTTACTGTGTGACTGTGGTGGTTAATCGGAATATTATCATACCTCTTACCTCAAGCCACATTCTGTGAACAGCGCAGTGTAATGATTTTTATTTTTTACTTACAATACTTAATTGCGTCGAAAGCAAAAGAGCAACACTCCAAGGCTGGCAGTATACGCCGTAGTCTTTTCTATAATAAAGTCTGTTGTTAATGAGGCACTGCATTGATACTAACGAATAATAACAGAACACATAAGCATGGGAACTTATCGTTGCTATTTCAGCTCATTTTGCCAATGTTTAGCTCACTGTTTTACAGAAATCGCAAATGCAATACAAAAATTTGGCTGAACCACATACACAACATGAACCCAGCCTCCACACTTGGTACAGAGACCTCGTCTTCTTCAGATGACCCTAGACACTTTATGCACTTTTCAGCTTCTTCATTTGACCCTTTATTTCCAATAAATTCCACTTTTCTTTGCATGTTTATTTTCCTTTCAGATTTTTCTTGTTTTGCTTTTAATCTTCTCTCTTCAGTGGCGATTTTTTTTTCTAATGATTGAAAACGCTTGAGCTGACTCCCTCACGGTCTTTTTGTTCGACATAACGCCATTTTCATGTTCTCATCATTCGATTTTACTTTTAATTTTTTCTCGTTTTCCGCCATTTCAGTCTCAAAGGAGGTCAGAAGAGAGGATTATAATTTAAAAACTGAAATTATTTCTGGCCAATACTGAGAGAAAATCAGGTGGCCGGCACCGCACGGCAAACATTCAGTAGGATCTAGTCACATTCCACTTTTCTTTTATAGAAATTATCATGAATCGTTTGTTAGACGTCATTCTTCACGTAACATAGATAACCAAAATAAAGCAACGAAATTAATCACATACCTTACAAACGGGTACTACAGGTATCAAAATATCCTCTGCGCGCTGAAAGCTATAGGAACACCTTCATGCATTAAGAGAAGACAAAGCACTCAAGAGAGGAAGAAGATATCCGAGTCCAGTGCACACGGATACTCAGGCTTGCTTCTGCTCACTGTACACTTCAGCCATTTGGAGATGGAAAGGGAAATCACAGTAGTGGCCGGTACTGTGAGCCGGCCGATACAGCACCATTCTCCCCTAAAATGTGATTTAGACGCAAAACCTGATGTTTTAGAAAGTGAAGCCAAATATGTCCCAGAAAATAGTGCTAAAAACGGGATTAGTGAACTTCACTGAATTCCAGCAGAATTCTTCAAAATCACTCGAGGGAATGTGGTGAAACCGTTGAATCCAAAACGTCTGCGAATATGGAGTGGTCAAAAGACAGGAAAGATTCAGTTTTAATCCCCATTTGAAACAAGGCAGTTTATGAAGAGTGTTCGAATCAACGAACAATCGCACAATGCTTTAAATCTTACAAAAAAGACTAAGTCAGTATATTGCCCGAGACCTATGTGTAGAATAGGCTGGATTTGGCAAAGGAAGACAACATGTGATGCATTATTGAGAAGCAAGAGCATTCGTATATCTATGTTGTTGATTATTCCAAAACATTTCACTGTGTCGATCACAGTAAATTATGGGAAATATTCAAAAACACGGGAGTACCAGGCCATCTAAGTTGCGTTATGCAGAATTTATATTTAGAACAAAAAGGCACGGTAAGAACCTTGTACAGGGTTTGGAACTTAAATAGTGGCAACTATTTATTCACAACCGATACAAAAGAGTTACATGTTTGCACCTGTTATTGTCCTTCAAAGTGCTCACGAGCGTTGTGTAGAATCCGTTGCCAGCGATGTGGAAGGCGTGTTATACCGTTAGCATAGCCTTTTGTGTTGATGGTGCGAAAGAAGCGGTCTACTGCATCTCGAATCTCTGGAACAATCCTGAAGCGAATGCCACGAAGTGGTTCCTTCATCTTGGAATTCAAATCAAAATCACAAGGACTTACGTCCAGGGTGTATGATGGATGATACAATACTTCCCAGTCCCATCGACTGAACAGAGCAGCCTCAGCTTGCGCTGTGTGCGCCCGTGCATTGTCGTGGAAAATGATGGGTGGGTAGCGCAAGAAGTGTCGCCGCTTCTTTCGCAAAGCTGGTAGCAGGTGATGTTCAAAAAAAAAAAAAAAAAAAAAAGCTTTGCGAAAGAAGAGTCGACACTTTCTGCGCAACCCACCTATCATTTTGCACGACAATGCCCGGGCGCACACAGCGCAAGCTGTGGCTGCTCTGTTCGTTCGATCGCTACATTAGCACCATCAATAGAACAGGTTCTGCTAACGGTATACTACGCCTTCCACATCGCTGGCAATGGGCTCTACACAACGCTGGTGACTACTTTGAAGGACAATAACAGGTGTAAACACGAAACTCTTTTGTATCGGTTGTGAATAAATAGTTGCCACTATTTAAGTTCCAACCCTCGTATCTAGTAGCCTAAAAGGGAAATATTCAGACAGGAGCATGGCAATCGTATGGAGAGCACTGTATGAGAAATCCCCAGTTAGATGTTGAAGAAACAAGAATTAAAACAATTGCGATAAATATAACTGTCCTTGGATATGCATATTATACTATCTCGACGGGTAAGGTTGAAGAAGAGTTGCATACCCTCTTACTGAAGATGAAAAAAGAAAGTGAAAAAATGAAATAATGTTGAAGATGAAGAAAAAGAAAATTATGGCAACTGTAGGAGAAAAAACAATGGAGGTAATTTCTATGTTTAGCTATGTCGGCTGCCAGATTTCTGCTGATTGTAGCTGCAGCCACGAAATCAAGAGACGCTTGTTATTTGGTAGAAATCCAATGTCAAACGTTGACAATGTTTTAAGGAGTAGAGACAAAATTTTAACAAGAAGGATCCGTACAGTGAGGGCTATCGCCTTTTCAGTTGTCATGTGCGGATGTCAGACATAGACCGTAAGAAAGACTGAACATCGTAGAATAGACTGAAAAGAGTTTTGCTGCTGGAGGGAAATACTTAAGTTACACGAACTTTAAAGAGAACGAGTAGGTCGGTATTACATCAAATAAAACGAGAGCACTTCTTGGAATGTCTGATACTGTATCAATGACTGACCTACTTTGGGCACATCATTAGAAGACTTGATACGCTGGAAAATGCCTTAATGGTGGGGAGATCGAAGGAAGCAGGAGAAGAGGACAGAAAAGGAGAAGACAGATTAATGGGGTCACGGAAGTAATGGGTTCCAACCTATAAGCGCTTCGGGATCATGGAGAATCGGATTCGACTTAACGACTAGACAAAGAGAGACACAGACAGAAAGAGAGAGAGGGGGGGGAGGCAGAGAGAGAGAGGGAGAGAGGGGGGGAGGCAGAGAGAGAGAGAGAGAGAGAGAGAGAGAGAGAGGGAGGGAGGGAGGCAGAGAGGGATGGAGGCAGAGAGGGAGGGAGGCAGAGAGGGAGGGAGGCAGAGAGGGAGGGAGGCAGAGAGGGAGGGAGGCAGAGAGAGAGAGAGAGAGAGAGAGAGAGAGAGAGAGAGAGAGAGAGAGAGAGAGAGAGGCAGAGAGAGATAGAGGGAGGGAGGCACAGAGAGATAGAGGGAGGGAGGCACAGAGAGATAGAGGGAGGGAGGCACAGAGAGATAGGGGGAGGGAGGCACAGAGAGATAGGGGGAGAGAGGCAGAGAGAGATAGGGGGAGGGAGGCAGAGAGAGATAGGGGGAGGGAGGCAGAGAGAGATAGGGGGAGGGAGGCAGAGAGAGATAGGGGGAGGGAGGCAGAGAGAGATAGGGGGAGGGAGGCAGAGAGAGATAGGGGGAGGGAGGCAGAGAGAGATAGGGGGAGGGAGGCAGAGAGAGATAGGGGGAGGGAGGCAGAGAGAGATAGGGGGAGGGAGGCAGAGAGAGATAGGGGGAGGGAGGCAGAGAGAGATAGGGGGAGGGAGGCAGAGAGAGAGAGAACTTAAATTAATAGAATACAGCTGTCTGTCGGCACTATGACTAACAATTCCCTTGATATTATTCACCTGCCACAGAATGCCTTTCCTCGAATTATTTTCTATGTAGACAGCAGATCGTAGCAACTGAAATTTGGTGACAGCAAAAGTGCTGACTCGAGGAGGAAGTAAATTACATAAACCCTCCTGTTTTTGCTTGCTTCCTCTACCATCGCGTCTCGCTCCAGTTCTCAGTCGGCAAAAATCGGAAATATTTCGTGAAGTAGGATATTTGTTTCCGAACCCGCTAGCGGACCTTTGTAACCCTACAATACGCTTACAAAATAACAAAAAGAATTCCACTGCTTAACATTAGCGAGCAGCACAGGCGGCAGCTTTACGTAGCAATTGCGCTGTGCCCACACTATTCATATCAAGGCTAGACGGTTAAAGGGAAGTAGTCGTTCCGCTATAGAAATGACACTGTGACAACAGCGCAGATGCAGAGTCACGGCCCGAGAGAAAGGTTTCTTCTGGTAGACAAAAGACAGTAAGATAGGAGAACTCGCGTTTCTGGCCAAATAATTCCTTAATAGTCATTCTTTGTTTTCGTTCTTTACCTTCGTTACGGCCATGCACATAACTACGTTGGCAGCTGTGTAATCTGCTGCATCTCAGCGACTTTATGGTCAAAATCAGTTATTTTTGGTGTGTGTGTGTGTGTGTGTGTGTGTGTGTGTGTGTGTGTGTGTCGCATTGTAGCATGTAATCAGTCGTCAGGCACATCACCACTCGGTCGGTGATGTCAATCACCAACTGAGCCAAGAGTTCTGAAATCATCAGAATATAGAAGACTGCACATGCGCAAGAAAAGGGGACGTCAGCATCGCCTGCTGGAAGTTAACCACTACGTTATTCACTTGTTTATGAGGGACAGTCAAATGAAAACCGAAAAAGCGCCACAACGGGACCGTGGATTGATTCCATTCAAAAGTAATCACCAGTCGTGTGAGACATTTATTCTACCGGGAGACGAGACTATCAGTTCCTGTTTTGCAGATCGCGGTCGTCCGCTGTCGGATCCACACTAGCGCCCACTGTTGCACTTCCTCGTCCGACTTGAACCGACGTTCACACAGGTCTTTCTTCAGACCGTCAAAGAGATGAAAATAACACGGTGAAGGATCCTGGCTGCGTGGAGAATGCTATAGTGTTTCCCAACAAAATCGCTGAAGCCTTCGTCTGATTGGCAGTGTGGGGCGGTCGTTATCGTACAACACGATTATTCCACCCGACAGTATTTCTGGGCGTTTTGACTTTATAGCGCTGTAATGTCTCTTGCAGCGGTCTCTCCGCGATATTTTCAGAAATTTTATTAATTATATAACTCAGTACATATCTCGAAATATCTCTTCTTATCTTACCGATTATCAATGAAAAGTAGTTTCAAGCCCAATTATTCCTTGGAGCGTCCATTTACTCCATGGAATAGCTTCTCTGCCATCTATGTTTTCTCTTAGGAAAAGAATGAAGAACTTCTTGCCGTTTAGTCGTGAAATAAGGAGGGTATATACACTCCTGGAAATTGAAATAAGAACACCGTGAATTCATTGTCCCAGGAAGGGGAAACTTTATTGACACATTCCTGGGGTCAGATACATCACATGATCACACTGACAGAACCACAGGCACATAGACACAGGCAACAGAGCATGCACAATGTCGGCACTAGTACAGTGTATATCCACCTTTCGCAGCAATGCAGGCTGCTATTCTCCCATGGAGACGATCGTAGAGATGCTGGATGTAGTCCTGTGGAACGGCTTGCCATGCCATTTCCACCTGGCGCCTCAGTTGGACCAGCGTTCGTGCTGGACGTGCAGACCGCGTGAGACGACGCTTCATCCAGTCCCAAACATGCTCAATGGGGGACAGATGCGGAGATCTTGCTGGCCAGGGTAGTTGACTTACACCTTCTAGAGCACGTTGGGTGGCACCGGATACATGCGGACGTGCATTGTCCTGTTGGAACAGCAAGTTCCCTTGCCGGTCTAGGAATGGTAGAACGATGGGTTCGATGACGGTTTGGATGTACCGTGCACTATTCAGTATCCCCTCGACGATCACCAGTGGTGTACGGCCAGTGTAGGAGATCGCTCCCCACACCATGAGGCCGGGTGTTGCCCCTGTGTGCCTCGGTCGTGTGCGGTCCTGATTGTGGCGCTCACCTGCACGCACGGCGCCAAACACGCATACGACCATCATTGGCACCAAGGCAGAAGCGACTCTCATCGCTGAAGACGACACGTCTCCATTCGTCCCTCCATTCACGCCTGTCGCGACACCACTGGAGGCGGGCTGCACGATGTTGGGGCGTGAGCGGAAGACGGCCTAACGGTGTGCGGGACCGTAGCCCAGCTTCATGGAGACGGTTGCGAATGGTCCTCGCCGATACCCCAGGAGCAACAGTGTCCCTAATTTGCTGGAAGTGGCGGTGCGGTCCCCTACGGCACTGCGTAGGATCCTACGGTTTTGGCGTGCATCCGTGCGTCGCTGAGGTCCGGTCCCAGGTCGACGGGCACGTGCACCTTCCGCCGACCACTGGCGACAACATCGATGTACTGTGGAGACCTCACGCCCCACGTGTTGAGCAATTCGGCGGTACGTCCACCCGGCCTCCCGCATGCCCACTATACGCCCTCGCTCAAAGTCCGTCAACTGCACATACGGTTCACGTCCACGCTGTCGCGGCATGCTACCAGTGTTAAAGACTGCGATGGAGCTCCGTATGCCACGGCAAACTGGCTGACACTGACGGCGGCGGTGCACAAATGCTGCGCAGCTAGCGCCATTCGACGGCCAACACCGCGGTTCCTGGTGTGTCCGCTGTGCCGTGCGTGTGATCATTACTTGTACAGCCCTCTCGCAGTGTCCGGAGCAAGTATGGTGGGTCTGACACACCGGTGTCAATGTGTTCTTTTTTCCATTTCCAGGAGTGTATGTATGTATTATTGAGCTAGTCGCCATCTTGATGAGATTCTGTATGAGAAGGAATTTAATACATGAACTAAACTAAAGTAAGTGTGTTCGCGTATTATTTAACTGATCATTATTGACAGTGTCTGCTTACTACGCTGTGTTGCACGGGACCAGTGGGGAACGTCTGATTTACACTGGACGAAGCTGCCGTTTTGTATGCTCAAGATATCCAGTTACTTCAAATAAATAGGCTAACACGGTCTTACCAGCAGATCTCCGGTCTTCCCCATGTGATCACCGAAAGTTAATAATTATTACAAATGTTTCCAGGAGATCGACTGACAATTTTCGTCGCACCGAGACTTCGAAATTGCTTCACTGCCTTATGGAATTTAAGTTAAGCTCAATTTAATCAGGATAGAATAGTATTGAACTGTGTGAATGTGATAAGCCTGCTTTGTGAATGAAAATTCCCTTAATATACGCATGTTTTTACTATCCTGATCAGTGAAGCTAAATCAGGCCGGTGTGAGAGAGGTTTTTAAATTTAAGATTCCACACAAAAAAAAAATTAAAGCGCGTCGTAGTTTCTGCGAAGTGTCTTCATAGCGCTGTTCACTGATCATGGTTCCACTCTCGAGGAACTTGACGAGCAGAGGGCTTCTGCAATCGAAGAAGAAGTTCATCATGAGCTTACCGGAACTTGTGAAAACCGCTTTGGATTTCTTTGGCGGAGGAGATATGGGATGTTTCCACTGTGGGCTCTGCCGTTAGCCCTCCGGCTGTCCGAATGCTGTCGGACGGAAACATCCTATTGCATGACAACGCTCACCTCCACACTACCAATCGGACGAAGGCTACGCTCTAGCAGTTTAATTGTCAAAAACTGCAACATCCTCCGTAAAAGCCGGATATTTCATACTGTGATTTTCACACTTTTGGCGACCTGAAGATATGCATACGTGGATCAGTTTCAATCGGAGGAGGGAGTGCAAGAGTGAGTGCGGTTGTGAATCCGTCGGCGGCTGACAGTGTTCTTCGAAGAAGGAATTGATTGTCTCGTGTCCCTCTGGAATAAATATCTTACCGCGTTTGGTTCCATTCCATGACCGCGTTGTGGTGTGTGTGTGTGTGAGTTTCATCTGATTCCCCCTCATATGTTACAACAGTGGTTCCCAGCGTGTGGGTAATTACCGCCAGAAGGGTAAAATGAAATTTTCTTAGGGGTAGAAACCAAAAAGGTTCAATAGTTTTTCAGTCATGAAATTATTTTTATAAGTCGTTAGTATCAACGTAACTTTGTAAGACCCTAATATAGGTTATGTAAGTTATCAGTAATTACTTTTTCTCAGTTATTAATACTATCGAGTGACACTATGCAATGGAGATTACAGTTCCTTATATAGTCCACCCAATACGCAAAAACTTTGTGTCGTGATCCATATAAGGATGGCAGAAAAAGTTAGACATATTCGTCACGAACGCTGAACATCTAATGCAAATGTCTTCTCCAAATTGTGGACAACACTTGAAGTAAATCAGAATTGCTTCATTGCTCAATTCAAAACAGATAAAGGAATTAACCGACAGCGCGATACAGCAGTAATTATGTAAAGGATACTACACCACTGGCCATTAAAATTGCTACATCACGAAGATGACGTGATACAGACGTGAAATTTAACCGACAGGAAGAAGATGCTGTGATATGCAAATCATTAGCTTTTCAGGGCATTCACACAAGGTTGGCGCCGGTGGCGACACCTACAACGTGCTCACAAGAGGAAACTTTCCAACCGATTTCTCATTCACAAACAGCAGTTGACTGGCGTTGCCTGGTGAAACGTTGTCATGATGCCTCGTGTAAGGAGGAGAAATGCGTACCATCACGTTTCCGACTTTGATGAAGGTCGGATCGTAGCCTATCGCGATTGCGTTTTATCGTATAGCGACATTGCTGCTCGCGTTGGCCAAGATCCATTGACTGTTAGCAGAATAAGGAATCGGTGGGTTCAGGAGGGTAATAAGGAACGCCGTGTTGGATCCCAACGGCCTCGTATCACTAGCAGTCGAGATGACAGGCATCTTATCCGCATGGCTGTAACGGGTCGTGCAGCCACGTCTCGATTCCTGAGTCAACAAATGGGGACGTTTGCAAGACAACAACCATGTGCACCAACAGTTCGACATTTTCAGCAGGATGGACTATCAGCTCGGAGACTGCAGTTACCCTTGACGCTGCATCACAGACAGGAACGCCTGCGATGGTGTATTCAACGACGAACCTGGGTGCACGAATAGCCAAACGTCATCTTTTTCGGAAGAATGCAGGTTGTGTTTACAGCATCATGATGGTCGCATCAGTCTTTGGCGACATCGCGGTAAACGCACATTGGAAGCGTGTATTCGTCAACGCCATACTGGCGTATCACCCGGCGTGATGGCATGGGGTGCCATTGGTTACACGTCTCGGTCACCTCTTGTTCGCATTGACGGTTCTTTGAACCGTGGACGTTACATTTCAGATGTGTTACGACCCGTGGCTCTACCCTTCGTTCGATCCTTGCGAAACCCTACATTTCAGTAGGATAATGCACGGCCGCATGTTGCAGGTCCTGTACAGGCCATTCTGTATCCAGAAAATGGTCGACTGCTGCACTGGCCAGCACATTCTCTAGATCTCTCACCAACTGAAAACGTCTGGTCAATGGTGACCGAGCAACTGGCTCGTCACAGTACACCAGCCACTACTCTTAATGAACTGTGGTTTCGTGTTGAAGCTGTATGGGCAGCTGTGCCTCTACACGCCATCCAAGCTCTGTTTGACTCAATGCCCAGGCGTATCAAGGCCGTTATTACGGCCAGAGGTGGTTGTTCTGGGCACTGATTTCTCAGGATCTATGCACCCAAATTGCATGAAAATGTAATCACATGTCAGTTCTAGTATAATACACTCCTGGAAATTGAAATAAGAACACCGTGAATTCATTGTCCCAGGAAGGGGAAACTTTATTGACACATTCCTGGGGTCAGATACATCACATGATCACACTGACAGAACCACAGGCACATAGACACAGGCAACAGAGCATGCACAATGTCGGCACTAGTACAGTGTATATCCACCTTTCGCAGCAATGCAGGCTGCTATTCTCCCATGGAGACGATCGTAGAGATGCTGGATGTAGTTCTGTGGAACGGCTTGCCATGCCATTTCCACCTGGCGCCTCAGATGGACCAGCGTTCGTGCTGGACGTGCAGACCGCGTGAGACGACGCTTCATTCAGTCCCAAACATGCTCAATGGGGGACAGATCCGGAGATCTTGCTGGCCAGGGTAGTTTACTTACACCTTCTAGAGCACGTTGGGTGGCACGGGATACATGCGGACGTGCAATGTCCTGTTGGAACAGCAAGTTCCCTTGCCGGTCTAGGAATGGTAGAACGATGGGTTCGATGACGGTTTGGATGTACCGTGCACTATTCAGTGTCCCCTCGACGATCACTAGTGGTGTACGGCCAGTGTAGGAGATCGCTCCCACACCATGATGCCGGGTGTTGGCCCTGTGTGCCTCGGTCGTATGCAGTCCTGATTGTGGCGCCCACCTGCACGGCGCCAAACTCGCATACGACCATCATTGGCACCAAGGCAGAAGCGACTCTCGTCGCTGAAGGCGACGCGTCTCCATTCGTCCCTCCATTCACGCCTGTCGCGACACCACTGGAGGCGGGCTGCACGATGTTGGGGCGTGAGCGGAAGACGGCCTAACGGTGTGCGGGACCGCAGCCCAGCTTCATGGAGACGGTTGCGAATGGTTCTCGCCGATACCCCAGGAGCAACAGTGTCCCTAATTTGCTGGGAAGTGGCGGTGCGGTCCCCTACGGCACTGCGTAGGATCCTACGGTCTTGGCGTGCATCCGTGCGTCGCTGCGGTCCGGTCCCAGGTCGACGGGCACGTGCACCTTCCGCCGACCACTGGCGACGACATCGATGTACTGTGGAGACCTCACGCCCCACGTGTTGAGCAATTCGGCGGTACGTCCACCCGGCCTCCCGCATGCCCACTATACGCCCTCGCTCAAAGTCCGTCAACTGCACATACGGTTCACGTCCACGCTGTCGCGGCATGCTACCAGTGTTAAAGACTGCGATGGAGCTCCGTATGCCACGGCAAACTGTCTGACACTGACGGCGGCGGTGCACAAATGCTGCGCAGCTAGCGCCATTCGACGGCCAACACCGCGGTTCCTGGTGTGTCCGCTGTGCCGTGCGTGTGATCATTGCTTGTACAGCCCTCTCGCAGTGTCCGGAGCAAGTATGGTGGGTCTGACACACCGGTGTCAATGTGTTCTTTTTTCCATTTCCAGGAGTGTATATTTGTCCAATGAATACCCGTTTGTCATCTGCATTTCTTCTTGGTGTAGCAATTTTAATGGCCAGTAGTGTATTTTTCCCAATTTTTCCGTACACAGTGTTATTATTGTTATTAGTGGCAGTCGGCAGACAAAATATTAAAAGTCTGAACTTGTGCGAATTCTGACAGTTCAGAAGTAGAGAGTGCACAAATCAAGTGATTTGCAAGATAGTAAATATTGTGCACACATGTAACTTTGGTTGATATAAAGCACCGTGGTGTAGTTGTTATGATAGTGAACTGTTGCATGGAGGATCGTGGGTTCGGCCGGAGGCAGTTCGCTTCGCGCTCTTGTGTGTGCATGTGTTGAATAAACATTCGTTAAGTGAAGTTAGTGTTCGTCATCTAATTACGCCTTCTTCTACGTGACATTATTCTGGTGGAGGCGCTGGGTGTTGTAACTTGTGATAACGACACAGTGGCTCCCATCAGGCCACGTGAGAGCCGCCGTTTACGTGGCGAGAAACCCGAGTTCGACCCATATTCAATAGACCGCAATCTACCGGAGACAGAAGACGAAGAAGACGTTACGATGACAGCAACTGTGTGCCACCACATGAAACATCCTTCCGGATTCTCTGGTGACGAAGGCTAAGATCCAAACAAGTGTCTGAAGTTGTATGAGCGTATAGCCAAATTTAACAAATGGGATGACACTGTGCGTTTGGTTAACCTATTTTCTCCTTGGAGGGCACTGACAAGCAATGGTATGAAAACAACGAGGAGAAGTTCACAAGCTGGGAAGTATTTCGGCGACACACAACGACAGAAGTGCAAGGCTGAAGATAAATCAAAGTGCAGCACGACGTAGGTCACCATCGCCGTAAGTTATCCGCTGGGGAGGACGATCCCCAACACGCCGATCAAGGTCTCCATCGCCGATCATCTAGCCGCCGCAACCTGGAAAACTAAAGGGCGCCACCTTCCTTGAAGGTGAGCCAGCGAAGAGAAAAATTCTCCGCCGACGATAACTACAAAAATGGTAGGAAACTACATCGATATCCTCATGGATGGCCGACCAGCCCAAGCTCTTGAGGACTCTGGAGCATCATATTCAGTCATTTCGGAGAAGTACCGTCGCCAGTTGCAGAAAACCGTATTCGTCGACAGCAAAACATCTCTGCTGAAGGAAGTATGTAAAACCAACAGGAAGATGTACCATTCGTTTGGGTATAAGGGGCCATACACAGCCCTCTTACAAGAGTGTAGTCATGACGTCATTCTCGGATGGGATTTTTTGAAAGCTTCTCAGGCAATTATAGATTGTGGTCGCTCGAAGATTATGCTAGACGAGATGAGATACTGTGGGCAGGAAGATGCGCATCCGAGTGTGTGGAGACTATATGTGCTGGATGAAGTGATCATTCCTGCAGTCAGCGCTAGAAAGGTAACTGCCTCGCGTCATGCCATGCAGCAACTCATCTATCTTGTAGTGGAGTGTAAGAGAAGCATAACATTGAAGAATAACATGGTCATCCCAGCTTCTGTCATCTCGTTTAAGAACGAATTCGGTGAATTGTGGATAGTTAACTGTCGCCGAGAACCGCAGATTCTTCCAAGACGCATATGCGTAGCAAGTGCTGAGCCGTTAATTGAAGAACAGCTGAGCGTCATAGAAATCTCCCATGGCGAGTCCGTGGGCGAAATTAGCGCTACCACTACGAGATAAGATCTTCTATCTCTACTATCACCAGATCTCATTAAGGAACAACAGAAGAAGCTACTTGCCATTCTTCAAGAGTTCTCTGAATGCTTCAATCCACAGGTGAAGAGCAAATTAGACAAATCGACGGTGAAGCACCGGATTAGCATTGGAGACCATCAACCAACAAGCCGGAGGCCGTACCGTGTGTCGGCAAAAAGAACGTCGAATAACTCGCGACGAGGTAGAGAAAAGGATGAAGAATGATATCATTCAGCCTTCGCAGAGCCCATGGTCGTCACCAGTGGACCTCGTCAGGAATAAGGATGGCAGTTGGCGCATTTGTGTTGATTACAGGAAGCTAAATGAGATAACTAAAATGGACGCTTACCCTCTTCCACGAATTGACGGTACGCTAGATTGTCTGAAGGGGGCTACGTTTTTCTCAACCATGGACATGTACTCGGGATACTGGCAAATACGTAGAAGCAGATGAGGGCCTGTATGAGTTTGAGGGAATGCCGTTTGGTTTGTGTAATGCACCAGTAACTTCTGAACTGATGATGGATAATCTTCTACGTCACCTGAAGGGGACGATGTGTCTTTGTTGTTTAGACGACATTATAGTGTTCTCAGAGACATTGGATGAGCATATAAATAGACTGAAGGCCGTTCTTAAGTGTCTCCAACAAGGCAGACTGAAACTTAATCCAAGAAAGTGTCTCTTTGGAGCAAAGGAAATTAAAATACTTGAACACCTTGTGTCAAACGAAGGTGTGCGCCCAGACCCAGAGAAGATGAGATCCATAACGGAATTTCCTATTCCTAGACGTATTAGAGATGTGAGAAACTTCCTCGAATAAAGTTCTTATTACCGTCGTTTTATCTAAGACTTCTGTATGAAAGCCAGGCCAGTCCAAGAGTTGTTAAAAGCCGATGCTAGATTTATCTGGGGTGATGCTCAACCAGATTCTTTCGATTGTACTGCGGAAAGCTCTGACGACTGACCCTGTACTTGGTCTGTATGATGAGAGAGCACCTACAGAACTACACACAGATGCCAGTGGGTAGGGTATCGGTGCTATTCTGGTGCAAATTTCGGACAGAAAAGAGAAGGTTATAGCTTATGCTTCTAGGACACTTACAAAAGCCGAGAGAAACTACTCAACTACAGAAAGAGAATGTCTTGCTGTGATCTGAGCCATGAGCAAATTTCGACAGTATCTCTATGGAAGGCCATTCACAGTTGTTACAGACCATCATTCACTTTGTTGGCTGACAGGTCTTAAGGATCCAACAGACGACCCGCCAGGTGGGCACGACGTTTTCAAGAGTATGACATTACCATAGGGTACAAAAGTGGAAGAAAACACCAAGGTGCCGACTGTCTCTCAGGAAACCCTGTGCAAGACCATCAACACTTTGATGAAGATAGAGACTGTCTCGCTGATCTCCAGGATCTCTCCGCTGAGCAGAAGAAGGACGCCAAGAGATCTTAAATTATGTTTGCGTTAAATCGGTCAGAGGTCGTTAAAGGACAATTTAAGGTAGTTAATGGATTACTTTGCAAGAAAAACTGATCCGTTTGGAAGAGGTATGGAAATGTCGTGTGGCTAGGGCCTCCCGTCGGCTAGACCGTTCGCCTGGTGCAGGTCTTTCAATTTGACGCCACTTCGTCGACCTGTGCGTCGATGGGGATGAAATGATGATGATTAGGACAACACAACACCCAGTCCCTGAGCGGAGAAAATCTCCGACCCAGCCGGGAATCGAACCCGGGCCCTTAGGATTGATAGTCTGTCACGCTGACCACTCAGCTACCGGGGCGGACTTGGAGAGAGAGGTGGCTACCAGTGATTCCTAAAGACATGCTCTTAGATGTTCTACAGAAATTCATGACGCACCTGAGGCCGGACATTTAGGATTTATTAAGACATGCGATAGTATCCGCAAAAGATGTTTCTGGCCAGGTTTATTTAGGAGTCTCCGTCACTATGTGTCGCACTGTCGAGAGTGCCAGAGGTAAAAGGCAGTTCCTCAGAAACCACCTGGCCAACTCATACCAATTCCACCAGCCGAAATGCCTTTCCAGCGTGTTAGGATTAACCTCGTCAGACGATTTCCAACGTCTGCTAGTGGCAACAGATGGATTATTGTTTGCACTGATTATCTGACACGCTATGCTATTACTAAATCCGTGAAAACAGCCGAAGCATCAGAGGTAGCCAAATTCATCACGCAAGACATTGTTTTAAGACACGGTGCCCCTAGGTCGTTAATTACGGATCGAGGGAAAGTTTTTCAATCGAACCTTTTGACAGAGATAAACCGTCGGTGCTACATCACCCATCACATGACGACTGCGTACCATCTGCAAACTAACGGGCTTACTGAACGCCTTAATAACACCTTGGCCGACATGCTATCAATGTTCGTCACTGTTGAGCAGAGGAACTGGCATGAGGTGCTACCTTTTGTGACGTTTGCCCACAATACCGCCAAACAAGAAACCACATGTGCCGTCGCTCGAGAAGGACAAGTCATCTTGTGTACCAGTGCGCGACTAACCAACCGATCAATCCAACCGCCAATGGCCATTGCCTGAACAAACTCAAGCAGACTGGCGGCCTGACACACACTAGCACTCCGGACGACAGACAGACACTGACTGCCCCACACTGACCCGGCTGACCAACTGCCCCCAGGCGAGCTCATAGCGTCACTTAAACCTTTCCCCTTTCCCACCAGAGGGGGGCACGAAAGCTGCGATTGCCACAGCGGCGCCACCGCCAGAAACAGAGGGCGACTGCTTCACACTACGCACTGCGGCGCGCTATTCAAAACAGCAATTTTTTACCACGGCTCAACTATATTCCCCTGTCGCATCTTGGGTATAAAATCAAGACTTCAGTTTCATTAATAAAACGATTCTAAGCTAGCGATAGGTGTTTGGGTGGTACTGCAATCCCCGTAGTCCTGTTTACAGAGTTAATGGTGCTATGACGTGTAATTTAACATGTCAGACATCTCTGCTGTGCCTTTATCTGTTTGGTTCTAAGAGGTATTCTCCGTTACTCAGGATCATTTTATATAGGACTGATGCGGGCATAGTATAATTTCTGAACCATGATCCGACGTGAACAGTGGACGCTACACATAAATGGAAAGCTGCATTGTACACTTATCATACAGAATCGATATTTTAAAGAAGTAGTTTTTTCATTTTATCACTTGTTACTATAGTTTACCGTCGAGAAACCAGGATGTACATCATGCACTGGAAATATATTTCTTACATTGGAATATTAACAGTGTTACGTTCCATATGACTAATAGGTCAGAAACCGGTGATCTAACGTTATAATCTGTTTTAAGTGCGGACCTTATAGCCTTAGGAGTGCGGGTATTTATGTTCCAGGTACTGATCCCACATTCCAGAACAATACTTTAGAGTTGATAGCGTTGTAGATTTAAGTAAAAATGCTTCGAACTCCATCTGTATGGAGCTCCAACATGCGCAAAAACCAGCTATCTCTTGTTATTTTTAACCATCTGCTATTACATGACAACACTTTAAAATATGTTACTATACACCGATAAGGGGTGCTAACCTCATCAACATGGGCACTCCTGGAGAAATATTGTATACTTGGATGGATGAGGACTTAGCTCCATTCATTCACAAGACACGGAATGTAATGGTCTACTTCTGGTCAGCTGCAGATTAAATCAATAATGGTGCTGCAGGGTGGGCTGGTCAAAGACAGTGTGAGTGGGGTCTTTCCATCTCTAATTTCATCTTAAAATGCGAGAATCCTCAGCGATTCACTTTCGCATAGAGATAGATGGTAAATTATGCACTATGCTCGAGGAGCTAGAGATATGTAGAACACTGTCGCGTATACTTTGATGATGTATGTGCTCGAGAATTAACAATGAATGAACAAACTGCACAGTCATTACCTACATTTGCAATGATACTCACAAAGTAGAGAAGGGGCTGGTTAGCTATGATACTGAAATTGGGAGACATGCTGCCACATCATTGAACTTACTGTGACATTGCTAAAATTGTTACCACTATCAACTGTGATGCTTAATATTACAGTACATCGACAGCGCCTTTTCCATCCCATCCGTCCACTGGTACACTGTTGGTTACCACATAATGATTGACTGACATCGCTTGTTTGAGTTGGAGAAAGAGTTTTGGTGGAGGAGCAACACCTTCTGGGGGTGGCGAGCACCAAATCAATGATCACGTATATGACTGCAATATGAGGAATCAGTCGAAACGTAGCACAGAGCCATCAGCTATTCCGTCACTGTGACAGATGAGTTTAAATGTAGAGGTTGTCGATCACCTTCAGAGAGCAGTTTGGAAACTCTCCGCAACACAGCCAGACTCTTCCAGTTTCCTTATGTTGTAACTGTCTTTTATTTAAAATTATCCAGTGTGTGTGGTGTCCTGTGATAGCAGCAGTAACAACATGTCTTATACCGTGCGATGAGAAGCAGTGGATCAGAACGTGTTAACGTCAGTTTAGAACCTGACACAGACTTGAGAATCGTGACACGACAAGCAAAATGTATGGCAGTGTACAAAGCATGTTACAGTAGAAAAAAACAATGGTTAGAACAATGACACAGGGTCACAGGCAGGGTCTCTTCGACTTATAGTATAGTTTGTGGGGATACAGTCATCCTCCTACAGTAAATGTGATGCAACTTTACACTGGTCCGTGCAGTGTGTCAATAGCTGCATATTTAATAGGATCGTCATATGTGCTCGATGCCGGCATGTTGACGGTATTTGTTTTCGATATATGGGAGAAGAGAGATGCGGTAAAAATCTTATCGAGATCTCTATCGGATGAAGTTAGTGGAGCTTTTATAGTTCGTAATTTTTCTCTGTTAAATGATACAGAATAACAAAGATAGCATGTTGGGAGGGGGGGGGGGGGGGGGGGGGGGAGGAGGTTGCGAGGTGCCGGGGCTAGCAGTGTATTTAACACTAAATTCTTCTAGAATCTACATATGTAAATGATGCTCTAAGCCCCCCCCCCCCCCCCTATTGTAACTCCGACTTTTGCTGTTGCACAAGGATTAAAAAAAATACGCGAACTGACTCTAATCAACTCTGCCAGTGAAGTAGAAGAGAGTTTGGCACCTGCAATAATTTAATTTGATAAATAAGTTAAATAAACGAAGGTTTCATTAACATAGTGAGGAATGATAGGGTTGCTCTACCGATTAACAGAAAGAAAGTTCTGTCCAAAATAACAATATGATTTATTAAGACTAAACACAAAATAATAAACAAAAACACATGAAACATTTATAATACATCAAATTGGCTCAAATTGGATACTCAAACAAACGCTGTGAATGTGAAGTTGTCCCTAAACTAGATTGTGAGGTTTATGACGAAGTGGTATGTGGAGCCAATTTCTTGCCACTCAAATCTTAAAAGAGACACACAGCTAATCCAACATTAATTGCTGCTACTCAAGACAGAACAAAGTTAGAAAAAGACGAACAGGTGCGCTCTGCTGAGCTCTGATTGTCACCTAGGAAAATCCCTATCTGCTGGTGCTGTGGACATACATTACCAAACTGTCTTCTTAACTGCCAGAACACGATCTGGCGTACCGGAGGCGATGGCTGGTTGCTTTGACGTTCTCGACCGAAAGGCGAGAGCCGACTACCTAGAGCACGCGTACAGGCCGAACACACAACATTCCCGCCCCCACGACAGTGGCCGTGGTTAAACGTTCCAATCAGCAAACCGAAAACCGGCGGAAAATTCCACTCCATTGCCGGAGCACTACCATTCCACCAATGGAGAATCTTGGCGCCAATTTCTGCGCTGATTTTGCTACGTCACGGAGCTATTCCCTGAGCAAGCCAATCACAGTTACTATTTTGCAGAAAGCGCGGGAATTTTCCCGCCACAACTGCCTGGGTACACAAGTCATTCCCACGCCTCGCTGGTAGCCCTCCAGAAAGTGTTTTCGCTAAGATTCTGCGAAGTAACGGAACCTCTAGCCCAGCCGCTACTTCAGACCCCTCCGGGCGTGTCTTTTGACAATGTCGGCGTCTGCAAAGCATTCACTCGACTTCCTCGCACCCGTCGGCTTAACCCTTTCCAGATCAGCGGTGCCCGCCTGTCACCGGACCACCCGGGTGACGAGAGACGCTGCGTGGGAAGTCCGCGTGTGAAGCAATAGCGACTTTTCACTGCATGCAATTAGAGACGAAAATCGTAAGATAGAAATATGAGAGGGGGCTCATGCCACCTCTCATAGCCCCTACGCCATTTTAGATTGTAATTGGTGAGCGGTTGGCTCACTTAGGAGCAAGGTAGTGAGTCAATCGCCCAAGAACAATCTCACAAACTGGTTGCACATGCTGCACTCTATAAAAAAAATCACTGCAACTGAAAAATGCAGCTCATAGAGGGAGGATTATTTATGATGTAGCCAACTTCATCTTCTTAATATGGAACACTAACACTCACATCACACATCCATACCCAGGGAGCCCCTTCCAAACACCGATTCACACAGACATTCACGCTCTAAATATGGCCCGGGCATGTGAGCCAAATATGGAGCAGTTTATTCTTTACAATCAGACTTGGAGTGCTCCGCAATTAAATGCCTGAGATGTTACAAAATTTGAATCATTAAACTAACCTGAACTCACTGACACATGATACTGTTTAAGTTAACAATCTCTTTTTGTGAGCTTTCAGAATCTAATTACAGCCTCCAATTCATTCTGTCTCCCTGCACCAAGAATAACCTTTACAAAATGTTCCCTGAACTGATGGTCCATTCACAATGACAGTGGTGGTATCTGCTTCAGTTTATGTGGACTTCAGGCACACTGTTTGCATACACACAACAATAAATACAAAAGAAACATGGTGTGGAGAACAATACCGTAATTTGTAATAAGAATTGCTGTGTAAAACACAAACACATACAAGGTATAACACACATTACAAAAACAACACAATAGAAAGAAATTTAAGAAAAAAAACAAGGTTCATGGGGCATCAAGTTGTGCGTCATTGCACAATGTTCACGACTGTGCTGAGAATGAGGCACTAAATCACATTATTAGAAATATTCGAAGCACTTCACAAATTCCACAGTACTGACATCACATAGGGCTAAACGTCGGGTGTTGGTGCTACATTGTTGCAACGGCAATAGGGTGTGCTGGAGCATCTGCAGTACTCTGTTGAGATTGCACCAAGACCCACGCATATGATCACGGCAGTACGGTAGGAAGACACAGTGATAGGCTCCCCTCAAGTCGATTAATTGTCTCTGAGGTCTACTTGTTGGGATACATCACTAGTCTAGGTCTCTTCTCTCGCTGGACAGTACTTAACGTTTCCCAATATTGCAGTTCGACGAGGGATGATGGCACGTGGAGTGACTCCACAAGTGTGTGAGGTCATCCATACAGGATCGAACTAGGAGCGACGATTGCTAAAACTGCTCTCTAATACAGAGGAGAAGTTAGAAATGAGACCATTCATTTGTTAGTGTGGCACGATACTGCTTTGTGTATGCAGATCGGCCAATGCCAGTGAGTTGTAAAAACCCAAACAGGTGAGTATATAGCGTCCCTTTCTGTCCTGAGGCACATGGGGCGCAGGTTCTGACACGATATGTGATCTTCTTCGTGTACTCACGACAACGTGGTCTGCCACAGGGAATCCCTCCAAACGGCTGCCGCGTCTGGAGAGCTAGCAGGCTGTCGCGTGTGGGTCGCGTGTCAGTGTCAACGGCCAGCCTCACTTTCGCTTGTGGTCCGGCGAGAATCCCGCCTAATCCCGCAGGTGTACAGCCCGGTGACTGTCAGCTTGCAGGACCGGACGCTCGCCTTCTTGCAGGTAGCCGAAGACCTCTTGTTTTTGCGCTGGCTGGCCTCTGCATTGCCACGATACCCGTCATCTGCACAGTTCTGACAAAAATCTTATGCCTAACTTTTTCCCATGACCTTCTATGTTATAATAAATTTACATAATGACACATTGATGGTCTGTCATTTCAGACACTCTTATTTTACTTTTATAGTTATTAATCTATGGCTATCATTTTAACAAAACATTGGTGTATCAAATTTAGACATGGAAATAATTTATCTTGATTTTTGTGTAGAGACCGGTATCACTACTGTACATGGTGTGTGATGCTACACTGGATGAACAGCTAAATGTGCGGGCCCGCACTAATATTACTATTAATTATATAGATCGACAGTAGACATGCTCAAGAATTAACTACCATTTGCCAACGATCTACATTCTATGTCTTTTGAATAAATTACGTGATTATGCAGGTCGAAGTTTTACTGAGCTTATAAAGAACAAGCAACTATTCTACGTTCCCTCGCCGGTCGTCCCTCCATCTTGGGTCTGTGACTTGATGACCTGAAAAATAACATCCCAACAGGCGCGCGCCAAACACTTGTGGTAGAAAACCCCCACAATATTAATCTAGTTATTGTTAAATCCTACAGTTTAACTTATCCTAGTATATCGTACATTTTTTTTGTTCGTTAACCTTATACAATACTCTTACATAATTCCTGTTACGTTGAGATGTCTCGCTGCTCACCGCTATTGACGACAGTGATGTGCGCGCCGTACGACATGACCTCCGAGTTTTCATTACGCCTCACTGAAACTCCAGAGACTGGGTTAGCCATGGCTATACACGACAATAAATTTATAGTTGCAACTTCCTTCTCTATGTGATGCGGTTTTCGCGATCAAAGCACACCTTTCCAGAGGCAATGTAATATGACCAAGCCAGGACTGGTTCCTGTTGAGGATTCAGTCGCCCAACACACGCCATCTACACAGTATGTCACGAATATCCAAGTATAAGTCCCTGGTTATTCATCTGTGACAGTCACGAGCAGCACGCTAAATCCCCAACCAGCACATTGGCATGGTAGGCTTTATGCCCGCATTTCTCTCGTCTAGGGCACCATTGGAGTCAAACGCTCACAAGTTCACCCCAACTTGCAAGACAACGATGCTGGCGCAGCTCTGCAAAAAACTATACTGCCCACATTCATCCTCGAAATCACGCAATATACCACAATCTTGCAGTGCACTGACGCGTGCCTGCAAGCATTGGTATGAACGTCTCACTAACTGGTTGTGGCCGCTAAGGAGCGTATCACGACTTCTCAGAATGCTTCTAAGAGTACGTTCTTGTATGCGCCCGTTTGTGCGACATCTCGTCACTCATCTTTATCCCTTAACATGGACACCAGATAGGAAAGGACAAAAACATTGCTCATGGAAAGGTAGTGCCTCTTATCGCAACGACAGAGGAGATCCCGACCATAGACAAAAAAAATTAACAGCAGTAAATTCTTATGCGAGAAAACGCAGCGTGTTAATACTTTAACAATCTTAATCTATTAATCCAACAATTATTGTTCCCCGAAGAAAGGTTCATATATTTGCCTATTCTACTATGTACACCACTTAAACTACTATTATTCCACGAACTTCTTTGTGTGATAGATGTGGTGGAGTCCTATGGACTAGCGCCAATCCCTTGTCAGACTCCCCCTCCTCTAACGTGCATTAGGATTTGCAGGTCTAATTTCAATCTCCTGGTTCTCCTGTGGTCCTTGATTTCGCTCTCTCCAGTTACGGTCGCTTTGCCGTTCGTTATTCCTCCTGTCCCAGATTCCTTGTCTAGATTGACCCTGTTCCCTGACGTTCTCGTTTCCGTCTCTCTGGTTTCCATAATCTTGAATTGCGTAACCTTGATTTCCGTAACCCTGGTTTCCTAACTGACGATTATGCGATCTGTTGTCGTCTGCCCTTGCTGGCCCGTGGTATTTGTTATTTTGCGCCTTCTTCCTGTCCTTTGCGTCTTGTTTATCGAAGACTACTTCGAGTTCGCGCAATAGACTCTTGAATGCTTCTATGTCAGATCCACACTTGCCGACAAGTGTCTGTTGATACCTAACAGGCAATTTGGAAAAACAAAATTTGATGATTTCTCCCTTGCTATATGGACTATCTAAAAATTGATTCTTCTTGAGTAAATCATCAAAAAATTTGGTTGCGCTCCTTTGCCCGGACACTTCCAGTTCAGGACAAAATATTATTTCCTCTTTAATCCTGTCTTGCGTTTCCTTTGACCAGTAGATCCCCAGGAACGCATCAACAAATTCCTGATAAGTCTGACACGTCGCTGCCACACCCCGCATCTTTTCCGCGGCTTGGCCTTCGATGTGTCCACACACGAATTCTAATTTTGCCAGGGTTGGCCATGATGACGGTAATGAATTTGTAAACTGCATCACCCAGCTCTTGGGATGCATCGACCCTCCATTATCTCTGAACTTTTGGAATTTCTGAATCGACAGGAAGTGATTGTGATCAAAATCCTGTCCGATCCTCGCACTAGTGTTGTCACTCGTTTCCGATACTTGCACGTCTGCTGAGTGTCCTGATCTATCTTGCTGATAACTGTGATGTGCTACCTCTGTATCACAGTAGAAGTGGCACTCAGAATTCACTCTTCTAAGTGGGCTGCTATTATTGGAGCTATTACTCGCTGTTTCTGCGTGTGCATTGTTCGTTCCGCACGCTGTCACTGGGCTAGAGCACGGCGGGCTTTTACTCGGAGACACAATCCTGTGTACTCCATCATTGGTATCCGAACGCGCAGTGCTCGTGTGCCCGTTTCGCTCTAGTTTTGCTATCCGACTCTCTACATCTTTCATTCGTTTCGTGATGTTCGTAACCGCAATATTACCTCGAGTTTTTAAGGACGCTAGGGATTTTGAGTGGGATTGTGTCGCACGTCGCAAGCGCCCTGCGAGTTGAGAAGTTACTCTTGCGATTTTCATTGCCCCTGTTGCTGCAGTTTTGGCTAGGCTTGCTACTTTTTGTGCTACCATTGACATTTGTTTTGCTTCCCCACATTCTTTCTTTATTGTTAATAATTCCCCACGAATTTCCCCTATATGCGAAATTATTGCCTCCGTGTCCTTCTTACGCTGTTCCTCAGCTTCTTCTTTCTCCTTCTTACGTTGTTTCTCATCTTCTTCCTTCTCCTTCTTACGTTTTTCATCAGCTTCTTCATTCATTGATCGTAGGAAGCTCAGTATTGGGTTTACGTCATCTTTTTGATCCTCTTCAAACATGGGCGTTGTAACTCTGGACACCTGGGCGCTAGAGCTCTGATGTGACCGAGCTGGCCTCTGTCTGCACTCGTTCGTTTGACTATAAACTTCTGCTACCGTCTCGACCTGTGTGCCTGTCTCTGTTCCATCCTCCAATTCACTATCATAATCACGGTCGCGACGTTGCTCTAAGATCGCGTCCAAATCACCTTCCTCATCAATGACCCTGTCGTCCTGTGCTGCTAAAAATGTGCCCATCTCATCTCCGAGCCTATCCTCGTGAGTAACCTGCCTCATATCCATTATGCTATCCTCTTTTGTTTTAGTTTCGCTCGATAATAGTCGTGCCTTACTTCTCGTGATCATTCATGAATAAACAAATTTATCTAAAATTCACAATAAAAATCATCTTCCACATCATTTTTCCACATAGACATAAAATTTCAACAACGCCGTTCCAACGCTGTAACTACAAGCACGATTTGTTGTGCTACAGAAACTGCACACAGACCCGACAAAGTGTGATGAGGTACGGACACCACATCAAAGAAACACAAAAAAAACAATGAACACACAAAAAATGTATACACTGAAAACAAAAACTGTAATCATGTGCCGCTAATAAAAACCAATCGTGGAACTACAAGAAAAAGAACTTGGGTACTAATCATAAAAATAGTAGAGAAAAAAAATTGAATGTTCCTACTAAGAATACTGTTTGTTAATCAGTAATTCACAGGAAAGATCCGAGGCTAAGGGTCGCCATTTTATGCGAGGTGCTGGGGCTAGCAGTGTATTTAACACTAAATTCTTCTAGAATCTACTTATGTAAATGATGCTCTAAGCCCCCCTATTCTAACTCCGACTTTTGCTGTTGCACAAGGATTAAAAAAAATACGCGAACTGACTCTAATCAACCCTGCCAGTGAAGTAGAAGAGAGTTTGGCACCTGCAATAATTTAATTTGATAAATAAGTTAAATAAACGAAGGTTTCATTAACATAGTGAGGAATGATAGGGTTGCTCTACCGATTAACAGAAAGAAAGTTCTGTCCAAAATAACAATATGATTTATTAAGACTAAACACAAAATAATAAACAAAAACACATGAAACATTTATAATACATCAAATTGGCTCAAATTGGATACTCAAACAAACGCTGTGAAGGTGAAGTTGTCCCTAAACTAGATTGTGAGATTTATGACGAAGTGGTATGTGGAGCCAATTCCTTGCCACTCAAATCTTAAGAGAGACACACAGCTAACCCAACATTAATTGCTGCTACTCAAGACAGAACAAAGTTAGAAAAAGACGAACAGGTGCGCTCTGCTGAGCTCTGATTGTCACCTAGGAAAATCCCTATCTGCTGGTGCTGTGGACATACATTACCAAACTGTCTTCTTAACTGCCAGAACACGATCTGGCGTACGGGAGGCGATGACTGGTTGCTTCAACGTCCTCGACCGAAAGGCGAGAGCCGACTACCTAGAGCACCCGTACAGGCCGAACACACAACATTCCCGCCCCCACGACAGTGGCTGTGGTTAAACGTTCCAATCAGCAACCCGAAAACCGGCGGAAAATTCCACTCCATTGCCGGAGCACTACCATTCCACCAAAGGAGATTCTTGGCGCCAATTTCTGCGCTGATTTTGCTACGTCACGGAGCTATTCCCTGAGCAAGCCAATCACAGTTACTATTTTGCAGAAAGCGCGGGAATTTTCCCGCCACAACTGCCTGGGTACACAAGTCATTCCCACGCCTCGCTGGTAGCCCGCCAGAAAGTGTTTTCTCTAAGATTCTGCGAAGTAACAGAACCTCTAGCCCAGCCGCTACTTCAGACCCCTCTGGGCGTGTCTTTTGACAATGTCGGCGTCTGCAAAGCATTCACTCGACTTCCTCGCACCCGTCGGCTTAACCCTTTCCAGATCAGCGGTGCCCGCCTGTCACCGGACCACCCGGGTGACGAGAGACGCTGCGTGGGAAGTCCGCGTGTGAAGGAATAGCGACTTTTCACTGCATGCAGTTAGAGAGGAAAATCGTAAGATACACTCCTGGAAATGGAAAAAAGAACACATTGACACCGGTGTGTCAGACCCACCATACTTGCTCCGGACACTGCGAGAGGGCTGTACAAGCAATGATCACACGCACGGTACAGCGGACACACCAGGAACCGCGGTGTTGGCCGTTGAATGGCGCTAGCTGCGCAGCATTTGTGCACCGCCGCCATCAGTGTCAGCCAGTTTGCCGTGGCATACGGAGCTCCATCGCAGTCTTTAACACTGGTAGCATGCCGCGACAGCGTGGACGTGAACCGTATGTGCAGTTGACGGACTTTGAGCGAGGGCGTATAGTGGGCATGCGGGAGGCCGGGTGGACGTACCGCCGAATTGCTCAACACGTGGGGCGTGAGGTCTCCACAGTACATCGATGTTGTCGCCAGTGGTCGGCGGAAGGTGCACGTGCCCGTCGACCTGGGACCGGACCGCAGCGACGCACGGATGCACGCCAAGACCGTAGGATCCTACGCAGTGCCGTAGGGGACCGCACCGCCACTTCCCAGCAAATTAGGGACACTGTTGCTCCTGGGGTATCGGCGAGGACCATTCGCAACCGTCTCCATGAAGCTGGGCTACGGTCCCGCACACCGTTAGCCCGTCTTCCGCTCACGCCCCAACATCGTGCAGCCCGCCTCCAGTGGTGTCGCGACAGGCGTGAATGGAGGGACGAATGGAGACGTGTCGTCTTCAGCGATGAGAGTCGCTTCTGCCTTGGTGCCAATGATGGTCGTATGCGTGTTTGGCGCCGTGCAGGTGAGCGCCACAATCAGGACTGCATACGACCGAGGCACACAGGGCCAACACCCGGCATCATGGTGTGGGGAGCGATCTCCTACACTGGCCGTACACCATTGGTGATCGTCGAGGGGACACTGAATAGTGCACGGTACATCCAAACCGTCATCTAACCCATCGTTCTACCATTCCTAGACCGGCAAGGGAACTTGCTGTTCCAACAGGACAATGCACGTCCGCATGTATCCCGTGCCACCCAACGTGCTCTAGAAGGTGTAAGTCAACTACCCTGTCCAGCAAGATCTCCGGATCTGTCCGCCATTGAGCATGTTTGGGACTGGATGAAGCGTCGTCTCACGCGGTCTGCACGTCCAGCACGAACGCTGGTCCAACTGAGGCGCCAGGTGGAAATGGCATGGCAAGCCGTTCCACAGGACTACATCCAGCATCTCTACGATCGTCTCCATGGGAGAATAGCAGCCTGCATTGCTGCGAAAGGTGGATATACACTGTACTAGTGCCGACATTGTGCATGCTCTGTTGCCTGTGTCTATGTGCCTGTGGTTCTGTCAGTGTGATCATGTGTTGTATCTGACCCCAGGAATGTGTCAATAAAGTTTCCCCTTCCTGGGACAATGAATTCACGGTGTTCTTATTTCAATTTCCAGGAGTGTAGAAATATGAGAGGGGGCTCATGCCACCTCTCAAGGTGATAGATGTGAATAAGCCTTGACGAATCCAGAACTGCTTCGGACAGCAGTACTTCTATGTAGTTTGGGGACGTACCACAATGCAGTAGCAAAAATCTTCATCCTTCCCCCATTCCCCGTACTGTCTTTTGTACTACCTCGTGTTGCAGGAGCAGGCTTCGTTTGGCATTGACCTTACACATCGTACACTGTTGGCGGAGCTATGACAACATGTTCCCATTTCCACTGAATGGACAAAACACGGTCGTGTCGAGAGTAACGCAGGTCACTCAGTTTCAACACCGGTTGCAGAAGGTGGTAGATACAGCCCTCTTCGACTTCTGCTCAATTCCTACTTAAATTTGAACGATCACATACACAATGTTGCAAAAATGACAGCAGTTACAAGAGGAATAGGGACTATCTAAAATTTTACTGTAGCTGATAGGTTCGAAAAAGGCGACTCGTTTCAGGATATGAGAGACCCTAGTGGTTGTAATCATTAAAAGACTTCTCCATAGGATCCAATGCAGGCATGTGGTTGAATGTAAAGATTCCAAATCCCAGACAGCATTTCTACTGGAGAGCATTACACTGGAGATCTGGAAAGCTAGTGTACATTTCCTATGACCTCAATCAGCACACAATCTTCTGTTTGTGATCCTTCTCAATCAACCTTTGCCCATAATCTAGTGGATATACTGCAGACCCTCTGACATGGCATCGAGACAGAATGCGTTACAAATACTGGAGAAATATCTAGCGGTGGCCTGAGGAAGATGCAAATAATGATTTCATACCACGTTCCTTACCCAAATCACTTTCTAAATTAAGTGATTTTATCATGAGGTTACTTCATTGGCTATGTGTAACTGCACTGTTGGTCTGATAATATACACTCCAGCGATCACCATCTATATTCCGTGTCACAGTATTTGTCTGGAAAAACCACTCCATTTGGAGGTAATGCCATGCCTCAATTTATAAAGCTGGTATAGCTTTCAACATGGATACTTGTGTATACATGTAGAACCAAGACCGCTTGTGATAGTAATATTGTCGTTGCAATCATTCTTCTTTAACATATGGCGGTTTGTAAGACGATTTCACCTGTCTTTCTAAGGTACAGTGGTACCACTCGCAAGAAAAATTTATGAGGCATGTCCACCCATCACTGATTTTCGGTCAGTATTATTTCGTATCGCTGGCAATCAGTTACTGGCCAAGTGTTATACTTAGTAGTAGGAGATGTGTGATAGGTTCGCCTTGAGCATCAGGCTTATAAAGTATGTTTGTGAGTGTTCTGACATGTGCAAAGGAAATGACTATGTTCAGGCGTATGTGTGAAATTATGTTCAGGCGTAAGGACAGTATGAATTTGACGGGGAATATTCTGACAGCAAAGGGAAGAGTATGTCAAGTCATAAAAATTGTAGCGATATTTCTATTTCCAGTATCGCAGCCATTAGCAGGGTGTATTTCCGATACTTCACTCGTTGTCAAATGTCGTCCACTTGAGACCGTGATCATAATATTCAATTGTAAGTAAAGTGATAAAATGTATTATGTGGCCAGTTTCCTAGTATGATTCTGTCTATATGTGCTTGGTGAGCAGCACCAGTGACATGTGGTTAGAATGATTCACGTTTCTGGCCAACAGTAAGACCTGTCCGAATGGAGAAACCTGTTGGGATGCAGGAATGTAGCTGACTTAACCGCGTCGTCCTCTAGACAAACGAATAGCGAACTAATATTTAGTATGTGTTGGACAGCTTTCGTGCTCACGTGGAAGTTTAAGACGATTCAATATGGAAATGGTTTTGCACTGGACTATTATTCCTTCCCATGTAAATTGTCCAGATGACTGCTTGTTCACATTTTCCATCTTTATTTAGTTGAGATAACATCGATTGTGGTGTGGGCATCTAGTCAGTGAAAGACAGGTGGAAGACACGTTTACTGGTTCTCCAGACACTACGAAAACCTTAGTTGACTTTATATGTTATAGGGATGATTTGGAATCTGTTATGTCACCGACATCGGTATTTGCGACTGGAACTATCAGTCTCCTCTATTTTTTTCGAGTTTTCCATAAAGATTTTCACAGATGGGATGTGTTTCTAGTTATCTAGTTACTCAGTGGTTTACAGCACGTTCCATCTCGGTAGATTTTCGGGTTTCTAGAGAAATAATTTCTGAATTACTTTAGTGAGTGATATAGCTATGCAACCAATATTGTATGTGATTGATATTTATCACGTAAATGGTATGATTTTCTGGCAAACCATGTGAAAATACATGCGTTCTTGTAATCAAAGAATATGGGGATTGGTGTAGAAAACAAGCAAGCAAGCAAGTCAGGACCAGAAACGATTATGCCTTTCTGCCAAGGGGAAATGAGCCCATCTTCGTACAACACTTTGGAGGGTGACTTCGGGTCGCTGAGGGTGTTCTGGTCACATGTGGGAAGTCGATGTCTTGTGACTGTCAGCTGCAGGAAAATATCTAGCACTGCAAGGAGAACTGTCTGTCTTCGTGGTATATGTACGAGTGTCTGTCAGTCGGTACCTATATGAATGATGCAAAAGGGGCGATTTTGTATTGTGCAGGATACGAATTGTGTGTTTACTATATGGACATGGTACGCAGTGGTAAATTGCCAGGTTGGAGATTGGTTTCACGATCTAATATTCAAACTTCCATTCACAGTGGCAGGGCATTGTAGTTGACCAAGTGTCTTTCCATATTTGACTATGTGTACGCCACTTTTGCATGGTTTAGCTGTCAGGGCAATATCACGATATGTACAAAATAGTTTTGCCACTGAAAGTCTCGCCTGCAGATGAGTAACACATGATGGATGGGGTGTCACGTTAGGACCATCAGGAGGAATGCAATCAATGTTATTCCGGGCGATTTTCGTAAACAGGTTCTGTTAGGACAATAACATCCCTGGGAACAAGCTTAGAGATCAGAAATGCTCCTACAAAAGTGACCATTAAGTATTTCTGGGATACTTTAATATTTCTGAGAGGTGGACTTGGCTCTTATTTACATAGACATGTGATGTCAGCATAATATTCAGAACCATCTAGGTATGCCTGTACTGGTGAGCCACTTAGCAGGTAAGTCTTCACTGGACTGCAGACAGAGAGGCATTGCACCAGCAATGGTAAAAACGTGCGCATCTATAGGGTGACTTGGCTCTTATTTACACAGATGTGGTTCAAATGGTTCAAATGGCTCTGAGCACTACGGAACTTAACATCTACGGTCATCAGTCCCCTAGAACTTATAACTACTTAAACCTAACTAACCGAAGGACATCACACACATCCATGCCCGAGGCAGGATTCGAACCTGCGACTGTGGCAGTCATGTGGTTCCAGACTGAGGCGCCTAAAACCGCACGGGCGCACCGGCCGGCTTACACAGGTGTGTGAAGTCAGTATAACACTCGAAGAATTCTAACTGTATACCTGAAAGTATATGCGGCTTTCACCTGATTGCTGTAGGCGGCAGCAGTGTGAGAGCGATGGCTCGCACTTCAGTGCTGGTTTACATCCTGCAGTTGCTCGTGGCTACAATGACACATGCGTGTGTTCGAGCCTCTGATACATTGCAGTTGACAGTAGTTTCAAAGGATTTTTTATGTCCAATAAACGTTTGTGCAGTGCATTATTTTCAGCTGTTTAAGCATTGTGGGTGTGTTTGCAGAGCCAGAGTACTGCATTATTTAGATAATTTATGAGTAGCTTGCAGGTCTGTAGCCTGTGTGTTGTGACACCAAGCATGTCAGAGCGAGTGTTTTGTAATAGTGTAATAAAATAACTATGCAAATTCCATCCCTAAATAATTTTTTTCAACATAAATGAAGTACAGTTCTTCCTATGCAGCAGTCAAGAACAGGCTGAGTCCTTTTCCCGCGATTTTCCCCCAGACCGCCATCTTCGAGTACATCACAGAAGGGACGACAGTGCTCTCTGGTGGCGGTATTGTGCACTAAGTCAGTTGGACTCCAGACCTCATGGTCAACACACTGGAAGGAGCTACTGCCCCATATTGTTTAAATAATAAACACTGCCTGCAACATAAAGACATGGACTATCCAACAGCCCAGAACAGGCTGAGTCCTTTTCCCACTAATTCCAAGGAAGAAATGGCGGTCAGATGACTTAAGTTAGTGGAGGTGGACCAAGTGATCTATTTTTCCGCCATTTTCTTAGGTTGCTGTGAGTGACCATGGTGTGTTGCATTGTCCTGCTGGAATTTGAACTTCGCGCCATTTTCTGGAGGTGGGGTGGGCAGAGGGAGAAGGGGGGAGGGGATGGTGTTAGTTTAGTGGCGGTAGCCCAATTGACTTATTTCCCCGCCAAAATTTGAACTTCCTGCCTGATTTCATTACGATGTTGCCATGTCTATTGCCGCCATCTTGGATCCGCTATCTGGAATAGATATGGGAACAGTGGTGGGTGAGGCAGAACAGTCTGTCCCACTACTCCCGCCCATGTCCTCCATGCTCACTATTTTGAGGTTCCCACAGGTGGTCGGACATAATTGTGCATCTGCTAGAGAGGTGGTGGATTCATTGCCCATCGATGTGCATCAGTTATATAATATGTGAGTATTATTCATATAATATCCAAATACTAATGTAACTTTCATATTATCTGTGGTGTCACCGCCAGACACCACACTAGCTAGGTGGTAGCTTTAAATCGGCCGCAGTCCATTAGTACATGTCAGACCCGCGTGTCGCCACTGTCAGTGATCGCAGACCGAGCGCCACCACAAGGCAGGTCTCGAGAGACGGACTAGCACTTGCCCCAGTTGTACGGACGACTTTGCTAGCGACTACACTGACGAAGCCTCGCTCCTTTGCCGAGCAGATAGTTAGAATAGCCTTCAGCTAAGTCCATGGCTACGACCTAGCAAGGCGCCATTAGCCTTACATAGCAATTGATACTTATCGTATAAAGCATGTCTCATCAAGAACGATGTATACAACAAGGATGGATTAAAGTTAAGTATTCCAAAAGCTACGTACTTTTCTTTATAGCATTCATTACATATCCTGTTTCAGACCTCACGCCATCCTTCGTGTGTTTATAGCGTGCATTGCGGTCCCCTCAAATCACACTGTGTCGGCACTTCTGTCGACACATCAAATGGCGACGAGTCATAAAAGGGTCTTGTTCTTTCTACTTGCTTACATTTACTTGTGTCATGGCTTCTCCAGATGTACTCTCTGAATTTTATCGCTTGCAGAATCAGCAGACGCAGGCGTTATTGGATGCCCTTGGACAGCTCGTCCAGGGTCAACGTGCAATGCAAAACGATGCGGCGGCCACCGCTTCACCGCTACCGCAGCCACAACATGCTGTTGCACCCCCGTTCCGGCCATTTAACCCAGCTATGGAAAGCTGGACGGAGTGGTCACGCCAATTTGGATTTCATCTCGCGGCCTACAGAATTCAAGATAATGAGCTGCAGCCTCACTTATTGTCTTGTGTCGGCGTGCACACGTACCGTGTGATAGTGAAATTATTTCCCCGACGCGACGTAGCAACTCTGTCCTATGAAGACATTTTGTCGGCGTTAGATGCCTATTTCAAGGAAACAGTTAATGTAGTTGCAAAAAGGTATACGTTCTTTCGTACAAAATGTACGGCCGGTCAAACTTAATGGGAGTAGGTTGCAACTTTGCAAGGCCTTACAAGGGATTGTGTTTTTGAGTGTGAATGTGGACTCCCTTATTCAGATAATATGGTCCGTGATGCAATTGCACAGAACGTTTCTGATGTTCGTATACGGGAGCAAATTTTGAAACTCGTCAATCCCTCCCTTCAACAAGTGATAGACATATTGGATAGGCAAGACACACTTGACTTTGCTCAGGAATCATTTGCAACTTCGCCAGCCGTGTGTCACATTAACCGGCCCGCCGGGCGCGCTGCACGGAACGATAAACAGCCCTCGCGCTCGTCCGAGCAGCTGCCGCCTCGCTCTCCACGTGTGCCGCGCAAGCATACAAATGCAGTGAAATCATGCCCGCGGTGTGCAACTAGACATTCGCATGACACTTGCCCGTCACGCCAAGCTATTTGTTTTTACTGTAATAAGAAAGGACATGTTCAAAGTGTTTGCCAGAAAAAGCTCAGATCAGACACTCTTAATCATTCCAGGCCCTTTGCTTCGCGCCGGAATCGAACCAAGAATATTCAGGCTCGTGAACCTTCACCCATGGACATTCATGTAGTTAATTCCACTCCGCCCAGTGCCACTCTTTCTAACAGTGACTGTGTTCGTCCCACAAACAGTGTGCGTCGACGTCGCCGGAAATCACGTCAATTAGCAAGTGATGCTGTACCTGTATCAGTTCACATTGCACGAGACAGTCGCTCTTGTCGTCAGCAGGACAATAAACTTTTTGTAGATTTGGACATTCATGGCCACGTGATACCATTCCAGCTCAATGCCAGCGCTGCAGTTTCATTGATCAATCACGACACGTACAAACAGCTGGGCAAACCTCCGTTGCGTGCCACAAATGTTCAGTTAACTAGTTATTCAGGACAGCATATCCCTGTGTTAGGACAGTGCACTCTTCTTGCAACATACAAGGGACAAACAAAACTTGTGTCATTTTACGTTCTTCGTTCTTCTACTGCAGTGAACTTGTTTGGTTTAGATTTATTTCAGGTATTGCGGCAAAATGGTCTTAACTTGCGGAAGGACAAATAATGTGTTTTTTGCTCGTGACTTCCCATATCTGGGACATGTCATCAATGCTCAAGGCATACACCCCAGTCAAGAGCACCTCTGTGCCATCCACGACTTGCCTTCGCCACAGAATTTGAAGCAGCTACAGAGTGTGTTGGGAAAAATTAACTATTATCATAACTTTATCCCGCATGCCTCTTCCATTTCAGCTCCGCTTCATCGTTTACGCCATAAAGGTGTTCCGTTCGTCTGGACGACGGAATGCGAACGCGCTTTTCGCCAGTTGAAATCGGCGTTGCTTTCAAATACTTGCCTTACGCCATTCGATCCCCAGAAACCCCTTTTGTTGCTGGTAGATGCATCGGATTTCGGGATCGGTGCTGTGCTTGCGCACAAAGATGGATCGCATGATAGCCCTATTGCCTTTGCGTCCAAATTGCTCTCGTCTGCGCAAAGAAATTACTCACAGATAGAGAAAGAAGCTTTGGCTCTCGTCTTTGGTGTTACAAAGTTTCATGATTTCTTGTATGGTCGTCACTTTACCATCATCACAGACCACAAACCTTTGACATCGCTTTTTCATCCGAACAAGCCGGTACCTCCACGTACAGCGCAGAAATTCATTCGCTGGTCTATTTTCCTCTCACAGTACCGCTACGATATCTTGTATCGGTCCACTGCTACGCACGGAAACGCCGATGCGTTGTCCTGTTTGCCTGTTGCTGAGGATAGAGCATTCGATTCTTCCGAACTTGCTTGCATGTTCATTGATGCGGCAACCGATGACGTGGTCGAATCATTTCCGGTTGATTTTCGTCGTGTAGCTACAGCCACAGCTGCTGACCCTGTCCTTGCTACCGTTTTGCGTTTTGTTGCTACGCAATGGCCTTTGTCAAAGTCTCGGATTGAGGATCAGCTGGTTCGCCGATTTTTTGCTCACAAGGAGAGACTTTTTGTACGACGTGGTGTTTTGTTGTTGCGTTCTGATAATGATCAGTCTAGAGTCGTGGTCCCACGTTCGTTACAGTCCTCTGTTTTACGGCTTCTTCACCAAGGACATTGGGGTATCGTGCGAACAAAACAACTTGCTTGTCAGCACTGTACTTGGTTTGGAATCGATGCTGCGATTACGAATATGTGCTCTTCTTGCATGGCGTGTGCCGAACAACAATCCGCACCGCCGCGGAAATTCTTTGCATGGCCGCAAGCCACTTCCCCTTGGCAACGCTTGCACATCGATTTTGCTGATCCGTTCTGGAATGCTCGATGGTTGGTTGTAGTGGATTCCTTCAGTAATTTTCCTTTTGTTGTCCGGATGTCTTCCACGACGTCTTCTGCCACCATTCAAGCGTTATCCGCTATTTTTTGCATTGAAGGTCTTCCACAGACCATTTTTTCCGACAATGGCCCACAATTCATGTCTGCAGAATTTCAGTCATTCTGCACGGCCAATGGTATTCAACATCTGACATCCGCGCCGTTTTCGCCTCAGTCAAACGGTGCCGCTGAACGATTGGTCCTCACTTTTAAGTCACAGATGTTGAAGTTGAAAGAGTCGCATTCTCGGGAGGACGCGTTGTTGCTCTTTTTGTCTTCGTATCGTTCTCAGCCCCGAGATGGTCGCCCGCCGGCTGAGTTGCTCCACGGTCGTCCTCATCGAACCTTGATGTCTTTGCTGCATCCGCTGCATCAGGTTCCTGTGCAGCGGCAGACTCCTGCTTTTGCTCCAGGCGACGTTGTATACTATCGCAACTATCGAGTTTCACGGCGTTGGCTCGCAGGGCGCATTCTTCGCTGCCTCAGCCGCGCGATGTATTTGGTTTTGGGGGCCTCTGGTGAGGTGCGTCGGCATCTCAATCAGCTGCGCCTCTGTCGTCGCCTGGGTTCTGCCGCTCCCCGTCTGCTTTCAGCGACGGTGCCGTCCGGTCAGCGCCTTGGGGACCCATCTACTGGCTCGCCTCATCCCCAGGTGTTACCGACGCTGCCTTCCATTTTGCCCCATGGCGACGCGCCGCCGCCGCCGCCTGTTCTCCCGCCGGCGACGCACGCAGTAGACGCTTCGCTGCAGCCGCCGGGCGCCTCCCTGGGTCACGCGCCGCCGATCGCTTCCCGTGACCAGCCGTCCTCCGCCATGGAACTTTTGCCCGGTCCGGACCACATGGCGTCTTCGCGCGTCGGGTACCCCGACGCAATGGAGGTCGACCCTTCGGCCCCTCCTGTCTCTCTACGGGCGCATACACCGCATGTTGCCGTGCACCCTGGACTAGGTTTTCAGGCGTTTCCTAGGTCCCCTCGGACCGAATGGCCGGGTGCGGGTGGCACAGCCTCGCCTGTTGTTAGGCTCCCCACCCCATCGCATACGTCAACATGGGGTCCTCCCCACGGCGGGCGGAAGCCTTATCACACGACCGTTCGCCGATTTGCGGGGGAGGAATGTGGTGTCACCGCCAGACACCACACTAGCTAGGTGGTAGTTTTAAATCGGCCGCGGTCCATTAGTACATGTCGGACCCGCGTGTCGCCACTGTCAGTGATCGCAGACCGAGCGCCATCACAAGGCAGGTCTCGAGAGACGGACTAGCACTCGCCCCAGTTGTACGGACGACTTTGCTAGCGACTACACTGACGAAGCCTCGCTCCTTTGCCGAGCAGATAGTTAGAATAGCCTTCAGCTAAGTCCATGGCTACGACCTAGCAAGGCGCCATTAGCCTTACATAGCAATTGATACTTATCGTATAAAGCATGTCTCATCAAGAACGATGTATACAACAAGGATGGATTAAAGTTAAGTATTCCAAAAGCTATGTGCTTTTCTTTATAGCATTCATTACGTATCCTGTTTCAGACCTCACGCCATCCTTCGTGTGTTTATAGCGTGCATTGCGGTCCCCTCAAATCACACTGTGTCGGCACTTCTGTCGACACATCATTATCACCTGGCTTTCTCTGGCTGTGTGACATCTGTTGAGACCAGCAACCAACACACATGCCAGCATGTGTACTCACGTATCTAACATATCTCACCACTAACACAAAAGATCGTGATAGACGCCCTTCAGGCTGTCCGAGGTAAACAGTGCGACATATAACACATTCAACTATTCACCCTTGCTGAAGCTGTTCATGTATCTGAGTAAGTGCGCATTGGCCATGCGAATGACGTCCCACTACCGAAAATCATATAGCTTGGAAACAGAAGCGAAAACAAAATGTGAGAAACCTTACACTTGGACGTTTCCATATATTAATCGACAATAAATACAAACGAGCTGCCCTATGGAAAAATATGAGTGGGCATTGATCTAGTCAAAGTGAAATCTGCAGCTGATCCCACTTCTCCGGCTAAGGAAGCAGACTCGTACCTAATTTCACCGACAGTCACCACTGATCCACAAACAAAGCAAAATCTTACGAACTCTATCACGATGGAAGTAATTACTTAACTTTAATATTCACAATACCGTCAAAAAGATCATGATAGCTTTGGAGATGGACGGCATTACACTTCATATGATCAAACTTATTAATAACACATTATCTGCAATCACTCATTGACGATAAAGATATTCCCAGTAGCCTGGAAACAGAGACTACAATATCCAAGAACCTTTCCATAGCACAGATTATGGCTTGTTTTCTGTTCATACGGCACTGTTCAAAGGCTTAAAATATGGACTCCAGACCGGTTCACAAGTTACATGTGTAACACGATCGACCAATAACGACCGTGCTTCCGCAATTAGCATAACACATCGTCAGCTTTAATAAAACTAACGGATTAACTTAAGCTGTTCACGGTACGACAAAAGTCGTCTATAATGTTCTTTTTACACTTTAGGAAATTGTTTGATACTATTGATGCCGACATTTTACTTGCGAAACTTAGCAGCCACAATTTTGATCAGAGTGCATGACAGCGCTTTCTCTAGTACCTGACGTCTCGCTAACATTGCGTCATGTTTGGTCCCACAAAGTCGCAGTGGGGACATGTACTACCACACATCGACCGGGGTTTACTGATTTACCTAATAATAATCATCTCATTGTACGTCAATGACAAGTTATCAGTTCCGCCGGACTGTAAATGCTACAAGTATGTTGATAACCTCTAGTTTCAGTCAAGTGTAAAACCAGTTAACTCGAGGAAAAGAAACATGTACAACGGCTTATATTTAGAGCTGTTGATTACAGGTTTGCTATCCCGCAAGGCAGTTCTCAGGAAAGGTGGTGGCCGAGGTAAATAACTCAACGTCTACAGCAAGACTGCTCCACCAGGAGACAAAACGAGAACTACGCCGCACTCGTCAAATGCAAGCTGAATCACGAACTGGCATACATTTCACAAGTTTCATATAGCAGCGATTTTTTCTTACTTCAAATTCAAAGTAATTATCGACATCAATACGAAAAATAAGTAATATGAATTTCCATTTGTAACTGCTAAATCTGTAGCACTAGTATTATCAATAAAACTTACCGAAATACTGCATCTGAGGAAGTTACTGCCATGCAGCCCGCTGGCCAGGCCTTCTACATTACAGTATTTGTTTCTCAGGCAAAATAAACCAGAAGAAGAATTGAAGAACTTGGGCAGACCGTGTGTTCTGATAGTTTATTGTTGCTTAAACGTGTTTCTCTTTTCTTTGCTTCGAAATGAAGAAATTTTGTCACGACACATTATTAGAATTGATATAGTACCCTTGATGTGATGTATTTCTCACTTTTACACTACTGGCCATTAAAATTGCTACAACAAGAAGAAATGCAGATGATAAACGGGCATTTATTGGACAAATATATTATACTAGAACTGACATGTAATTACATTTTCACGCAATTTGGGTGCATAGATCCTGAGAAATCAGTACCCAGAACAACCACCTCTGGCCGTAATAACGGCCTTGATAGGCCTGGGTATTGAGTCAAACAGAGCTTGGATGGCGTATACAGGTACAGCTGCCCATGCAGCTTCAACACGAAACCACAGTTCAAGAGTAGTGACTGGCATATTGTGACGAGCCAGTTGCTCGGCCAGCATTGATCAGACGTTTTCAGTTGGTGAGAGATATGGAGAATGTGCTTGGCAGGGCAGCAGTCGAAGATTTTCTGTATCCAGAAAGGCCCATACAGGACCTGCAACATGCGGTCGTGCATTATCCTGCTGAAATGTGGGGTTTCGCAGGGATCGAATGAAGGGTAGAGCCACGGGTCGTAACACGTCTGAAATGTAACGTCCACTGTTCAAAGTGCCGTCAATGCGAACAAGAGGTGACCGAGACGTGTAAACAATGGCACCCCATAC
Organism: Schistocerca americana; assembly: GCF_021461395.2. Classification (NCBI taxonomy): domain Eukaryota; kingdom Metazoa; phylum Arthropoda; class Insecta; order Orthoptera; family Acrididae; genus Schistocerca; species Schistocerca americana. The sequence continues at coordinate 921,726,982 of NC_060119.1, read as the reverse complement.
CATCACGCCGGGTGATACGCCAGTATGGCGATGACGAATACACGCTTCCAATATGCGTTCACCGCGATGTCGCCAAACACGAATTCGACCATCATGATGCTGTAAAAAAACCTGGATTCATCCGAAAAAATTACGTTTTGCCATTCGTGCACCCTGGTTCGTCGTTGAGTACACCATCACAGGCGCTCCTGTCTTTGATGCAGCGTCAAGGGTAACCGCAGCCATGGTCTCCGAGCTGATAATCCATGCTGCTGCAAACGTCGTCGAACTGTTCGTGCAGATGGTTGTTGTCTTGCAAACGCCCCTATCTGTTGACTCAGGGATCGAGACGTGGCTGCACTATTCGTTACAGCCATGCGGATAAGATGCCTGTCACCTCGACTGCTAGTGATACGAGGCCATTGGGATCCAGCACGGCGTTTCGTAGTACCCTCCTGAACCCACCGATTCCATATTCGGCAAACAGTCATTGGATCTCGACCAACGCGAGCAGCAGTGTCGCGATACGATAAACCGCAATCGCGATAGGCTACAATCCGGCCTTCATCAAAGTCGGAAACGTGATGGTACGCATTTCTCCTCCTTACATCGTTTCACCAGGCAACGCCGGTCAACTGCTGTTTGTGTATGAAAAATCAGCTGGAAAGTTTCCTCATGTCAGCACGTTGTAGGTGTCGCCACCGGCGCCAACCTTGTGCGAATGCTCTGAAAAGCTAATGATTTGCATATCACAGCATCTTCTTCTTGTCGGTTAAATTTCGCGTCTGTAGCGCGTCATCTTCGTGGTGTAGCAATTTAAAGGCCAGTAGTGTATTTTTCGTTTTATTATTAAGACAGGACACTGATGTATATTTCAAGGTCCGTACATGAACTGCTGGTATGGGAAAGAACGACCATTGGCCAAGTCTTGACGAACGTAAAGGGATGGAATTATTTGACACTTTTCAGTGCCCGTATGTTGTGTTTAATGCAATTTTCTTGCTTCTTATGGGTACCGATGCTTGTGTCCAACGGACTTCGTTGGTCGACGGCAAATGCGCCGTGGCGCTATCAATGGAGCGCCGTGGATGGAGAATATCAGACGCGTAGATTGCGTCTACGGTCACATGGAAAGTAGTATTGCAGATAAGCATCAGCTCCCATAACTGTTATGAACTGGACATTTTTTTCTCTTCAGGAATGACAATCATCTCACTGAACATTGCGCCACGTATGTATGAATCACGTATAGCAAAAATTTTCATATGCCACTGATGGGTGGTATGGCTGTACTCAATACAGCAGATGCTAAAAGAATTCACAGTTTAGGGAATATATTTCGAAAAATATTTACATGTCTGTAGGATCGTCACGTAAAACATGCATCAATATCGGCCGTTTGCAAATAGACCCGGTATTAGGATTATCTACGATATCTTCGGTAGTGCCACTGGAGAAAAAATTCTACTCTCGTTTCTGTAGCCCCAAATAAAATCATTGCAAAGCATCTAAATCAGTACACTGCTCTGAATCTGAAAGTTTACGCTCCTACCTAAGAAACCGAAGCGAAATGAAAAATTTCCGTTTTGCTTCAATTAACCATGGTACGAATACATTTGCCGCAGTTCCTGTCCTTGTTCAACGAGAGAAAGCAGTATCGAAAAAGTGTTGCAGCCTTCACACTGTCTACTTTTCTAGTGTATACTATTACAAGAACTGTCATTTCTCGTCACTTTCTTCCGTTTTACGGCGTTCCTTAGTTGCTTCAAAATTTGTGGAGATATTCTCCGTCTTTGCAAGTAAATGAAACGCAGTTTCTTTCATGTCGTACGCGTTTCGCTTCATTTATTTACGAAGCATCTCCAGTGGCGTGTAATACATAGTTATTTTTATATGCAGGATGAACATTAATGAAATCGACTAACTGCAGGAATGGATTCCTCACTGGAAATGAAGGAAATGCCTCGCTCCCACGGTAGATGGCGCTGGCTACTGAAAGTTCCTACGACCACAGCTATACCAAAACAAGTACCCTCGCACGCTCCAACCTCATTACACAACATTTCAAGCTCTTTTTGGGCGTTTGTGTGATCATGGGTCGTTTCAGACAGACGAACGTGCAGGGAGGCAGTGGACTGTGCCTACACCATATTTGGAGGACTGGGTTCTGCCCCTCAACCGTTTCCATCTGCTTGGCCATGCACAAACACCATCTCGGCTTGTTTCCGGCATGAATACCGAACCATTCTGCTCTTTACAGCATGCTACGTCAATCACACAGCCTGGAACACACAAGGAATAACATGCTAGGTGGTCAGAGGAACTTTCATTCGCCAGCAGCCCACGCTGGGTAGCCGCGTGGTCTCGGGCGCCTTGTTACGGTCCGCGCGGCTCTCCCCGTCGGAGGTTCGAGGCGTCCCTCGGGCATGGGTGTGTGTGTTGTCCTTAACATAAGTTAGTTTACGTTACATTAAGTAGTGCGTAAGCTTAACGACCGATGACCTCAGCAGTGTGGTCCCATAAGACCTTACCACAAATTTCCGATTCGCCAGCACTATCTACCGTGGCAACGATGCATTCCCCGGACACATGATCATAGGATCCTTTTTCCTCCATTTCCAGTCAGGAAACCGTCCCTGCAGTTTGTCGGTTTTATTGACGTCCACCCTGTATATGTATTAGTTACAAGTAAGTTATTATGTGACGTATTTCTTTGTTTATCAGGTTTGAAACAGCTTTTAAAACACAAGTTACGTGAGGTTAAAATATCGTTTGGTGTTAACGATTTTGAGTGTTGCTAGGCCACGTGTGTGGTCCTGTAGATGTTTATTCTCGGTCTGTGTGCTACAGATGAATAAATAATTAATCAATCCCCCCCCTCTCTCTCTGCCTCTCTTTCTCTCTCTCTCTCTCTCTCTCTCTCTCTCTCTCTCTCTCTCTCTCTCACACACACACACACACACACACATACACACGAACCTACTCAGACATATAATTACGCATCACACATAACAAAAAACACATGCACACAACACAGACAAAAGACGAAAGATAAACACGTAGGGACGGTTGGCAAACCCCACACTCAGGGAACACACACACGTTCAACACACAGCTGAAATTGCAAGCGAAGTGTTGTAATCAATGTGAGTGAAAAAACGCCAAAAACTAAAGCATTGAGACCGAGCATACACATATTAAGAACGACACACATAGAATAGCAACACTGGAAACCGTAGTAACACCAAACGTTAAATTAACCTCACGTAACTTGTGCTGCAAAAGTGTTTCTAATCTAGAAAACAATGAATAACATTAGAAGAAGCAACACTGTAACATAACCACTACGTAATGCAGCGTCATAGATACGAAAACAAACATATTTAACAGACCATTGAAGATGCTTCGTAAATAAAAGAAGCGAAACGCATCTGGCAAAAAACAAAGTGCCTTCCAGTTAATTGTAAAGACATAACATACCCCCATGAATCGTCATTTGTACTGGTATTAACAGTCTTGGGTAAAATTAGTTACCACTGTACCCAATGTATTAACGGGTTCCATCCCATAGAGTCAAAGGAATGAAAGTAGGTTAGGATTTAAAGTCCCGTCGCCGACAAAAAATTAGAGACGTCGCTCATGGTCGAATTTGGCAAGCATATCGGCCGACTCATTTTTAAACAAGACAGCCCAACATCTGCCTTAAGCGATGTTGGGAAACCATACCACAGTGGGTCACGTACATGTCTACAATGCGTTCAGAACAGAAGCCATTGTAAATGCTTGAAAGGTCAGGCCATCATTTCAAGTCTCACGACGTAATTAACACAGGCAGAATACATTTCACTGGCATCGGGAAGCAACAGTGAAGAGAAAGTAGGAAGCAGCAATCGCTTCCTCTTGTTATGAATAGCCCCTGAAATGGGGTCAGCACGCGCAGTACGGCTTCTCTCCTCACCCCGGCGTTGCGGCACGTCCGCGGATAACGCTCTGGTAGCTGGAGTGTCGGCAACCTCACCTCGGCTGCAGATGCCACAGGAAGGGCGCTTTCTCTGACGCTGATCTGCCATGCGTTACCACCAACTGCAACAGGCCTTCTGTTCACAGCTTTCTCTTTGAGAGATAAAGAGATGAAAGGAAATCAGACCGCGTCATTTGACTTGGCGTTTGTCTTACCGCTCAACATTTGCAGAATACGTAGGGAGCACAATCACAAACCGACCACTAGAGAAGAAGAATGATGATAATGGGAATCAACAATAAAAACACTCCTAACCCGGCAAGAAAATTACTACGTACAGAAAGCCAAAGCAGAAAAGAGAACCCTGTTGAATGGTCATGTACACTTGCCAAACAACTCGTTGTTTACACTAACAGATAAAACAACAAAATAACACTACAAAAGATGACTATTATCATAATAATAATAATAATAACAATACCCCCCCCCCCAATCCATTCCACTCACGTTTCCATGCACCTCTCCACAAAACATATAAACCAAAACTCAAATCAGCTGGACACCAAAACTTTCCACCGTTCTCTGACAGCTGTTACATACATATTCAACATTCTACAACTCGCACCCAATAACCACCAACACCCAAACCGAAAAAAACACATAAGATAAAAGCGAGGCATATGTACTCTCTCTCCCTCTTTCACACACACAAACACACACACACACACACACACACACACACACACACACACACACACACACACCATACACACATATAAATATAACGGAAGTGAATAGACGTTAGTTTTCAGCATATACTTCGTTGCGTTGGCAACATGTCACACGATGAGACACATAGCGAACTCACAGTAGTTGAGTCTTGAAATCGCAATTTTCGATCAAATACCTGTAACTAGTAACAGAAGACTGACACTACATCAAAACTGTAAGGTTAAACAATATGAAAAGTGGGAAGAAAAAAGTTCGCAACATAAAAAGTGATTGTTGTTGTTGTGGTCTTCAGTCCTGAGACTGGTTTGATGCAGCTTTCCATGCTACTCTATCCTGTGCAAGCTTCTTCATCTCCCAGTACCTACTGCAACCTACATCCTTCTGAATCTGCTTGGTGTATTCATCTCTTGGTCTCCCTCTACGATTTTTACACTCAACGCTGCCCTCCAATACTAAATTGGTGATCCCTTCATGCCTCAGAACATGTCCTACCAACCGATCCCTTCTTCTAGTCAAGTTGTGCCACAAGCTTCTCTTCTCCCCAATCCTACACAACACCTCCTCATTAGTTATGTGATCCACCCATCTAATCTTCAGCATTCTTCTGTAGCAACACATTTCGAAAGCTTCTATTCTCTTCTTGTCTAAACTATTTATCGTCCATGTTTCACTTCCATACGTGGCTACACTCCATACCAATAGTTTCAGAAACGACTACCTGACACTTAAATCTATACTCGATATTAACAAATTTCTCTTCTTCAGAAACGCTTTCCTTCCCATTGCCAATCTACATCTTCTATCCTCTCTACTTCGACCATCATCATTTATTTTGTTCCCCAAATAGCAAAGCTCCTTTACTACTTTAAGTGTCTCATGTCCTAATCTAATTCCCTCAGCATCACCCGACTTAATTCGACTACATTCCATTATCCTCGTTTTGCTTTCGTTGATGTTCATCTTATATCTTCCTTTCAAGACACTGTCCATTCCGTTCAACTGCTCTTCCAAGTCCTTTGCCGTCTCTGACAGAATTACAATGTCATCGGCGAACCTCAAATTTTTTATTTCTTCTCCATGAATTTTAATACCTACTCCAAATTTTGCTTTTGTTTCCTTCACTGCTTGCTCAATATACAGATTGACTAACATTTGGGATACGCTACAACCCTATCTCACTCCCTTCCCAACCACTGCTTCCCTTTCATGCCCCTCGACTCTATAACTGCCATTTGGTTTCTATACAAATTCTAAATAGCCTTTCGCTTCCTGTATTTTACCCCTGCCATCTACAGAATTTGAAAGAGAGTCTTCCAGTCTACATTGTCAAAAGCTTTCTCTAAGTTTACAAATGCTAGAAATGTAGGTTTGCCTTTCCTTAATCTAGCTTCTAAGATAAGCCGTAGGGTCAATATTGCCTCACATGTTCCATTCTACGGAATCCAAACTGATCTTCCCCGAGGTCGGCTTCTACTAGTTTTTCCATTCGTCTGTAAAGAATTAGTGTTAGCATTTTGCAGCCGTGAGTTATTAAACTGATAGTTGGGTAATTTTCACATCTGTCAACACCTGCTTTCTTTGGGATTGGAATTATTACATTCTTCTTGAAGTCTGAGGGTATTTCGCCTGTCTCATACATCTTGGTCACCAGATGGTATAGTTTTGTCAGGACTGGCTCTCCCAAGGTCGTCAGTAGTTCTAATGAAATGTTGTCTACTCCCGGGGCCTTGTTTGGACTTAGGTCTTTCAGTGCTCTGTCAAACTCTTCACGCAGTATCATATCTCCCATTTCATCTTCATCTGCATCCTCTTCCATTTCCATAATATTGTCCTCAAGTACATCGCCCTTGTACAGACCCTCTACATACTCCTTCCACCTTTCTGCTTTCCCTTCTTTGCTTAGAACTGCGTTTCCACCTGAGCTCTTGATATTCATACAAGTGGTTCTCTTTTCTCCCAGGGTTTCTTTAATTTTCCTGCACGTAGTATCTATCTAACCCCTAGTGAGATAAGGCTCTACATCCTTACATTTGTCCTCTAGCCATCCCTGCTTAGCCATTTGGCACTTCTTGTCGATATCTGTTTTGAGACGTTTGTATTCCTTTTTGCCTGCTTCATTTACTGCATTTTTATATTTTCTCCTTTCATCAATTACATTCAATATTTCTTCTGTTACTCAAGGATTTCTACTACCCCTCGTCTTTTTACCTACTTGATCCTCGGCTGCCTTCACTACTTCATCCCCCAAAGCTACCCATTCTCCTTTACTGTATTTCTTTCCCCCATTTCTGCCATTTGTTCCCTTACGCTCTCCCTGAAACTCTCTACAACCTCTGGTTTAGTCAGTTTGTCCAGGTTCCATCTCATTAAATTCCCACCTTTTTGCAGTTTCTTCAGTTTCAATCTACAGTTCATAACCAATAGATTGTGGTCAGAGTCCATATCTGCCCCTGGAAATGTCTTACAATTTAAAACCTGGTTCCTAAATCTCTGTCTTACCATTATATAATCTAACTGAAATCTGCCAGTATCTCCAGGATTCTTCCATATATACAACCTTCTTTTATAATTCTTGAACCAAGTGTTAGCAATGATTAAGTTGTGCTCTGTGCAAAATTCTACTAGGCGGCTTCCTCTTTCATTTCTTACCCTCAATCCATATTCACCTACTACGTTTCCTTCTCTCCCTTTTCCTACTACCGAATTCCAGTCACTCATGACTATTAAATTTTCGTCTCCCTTCACAATCTGAATAATTTCTTTTATTTCATCATACATATCTTCAATTTCTTCGCCATCTGCAGAGCTAGTTGGGATATACGCTTGTACTACTGTAGTAGACATGGGCTTCGTGTCTACCTTCGCCACAATAATGCGTTCACTGTGCTGTTTGTAGTAGCTAACCCACCTTCCTATTTTTTTATTCATTATTAAACCTACTCCTGCATTACCCCTATTTGTGCTTATGTTTCGTAAATATATGTGTAGTGCGACCTCCAACAAGTGATCAGATGAGAGGAAGAAATGCAGATGTGAATAAAAAACGCGAAGAACTGTAAGTAACCATATATTTACATAAAAAACGAAACGTGAGCTGTTTTACAGTCTACAAATAACACATATAAAAACGGAACTTTCATTCTAGATTCAAATGATCCTGTCTTAAACTGAAAATGAAGAAACGGGTCTGGGAGATAAAATATAGTGCAACAAGAAAAGGCGTCTAAAATATAGTGCAACAAGAAAAGGCGTCTCTTTTACGAGACAAATATTACTATAATTGCTTCGGAGGAGGCATTCGTGCCCTTTGGCGGCGCAAAAATTTACTGTGTCAGATAATGCTTATAAATAATTCGTCTATAGGATTCTGGATAGTTAGTTACACTCAGAATCGTAACTAATGTTATTACACTCAGGCTACAATAAATTATAGTACATAACATAACTGAGGACGCAGGTAGCAACAAGTGCTACAATGAGATTAAGAGGTTGGGACGTGGGCACAGTAGAAGAATTCGTGGCTGGCCTCATCAGTCACTCATTTTACTGAATATATAAAGTTAAAAGTATTTCTCTTGTGTTTAGAGTGTGCCTCTTGTAGCAAACGAAATTCACATTTTACTATCACTCAGTCACTATAAATCTTGGCGCAGCGAGAAGAAATTTAATCTAACAGGCATAATTCTTCAGTAGCTAATGTCAGATAATTTACAACGTTTTTAACTTACGTGGAACACTATTACATCCAGAATCAACGTTCCAACATGACTTCGGAAAAGTCTCATAATGAAACGTGTTGTCCGGTATACAGTTCAACGACAATACATTAGTTGGCAGTAAACTACAGTGCCCTCTACACACGCATGCTAATCTCTGACTTTCCATAGCGGAACTCCTTTAGGCAAATATATCTCACAAAATGTCTACAACCTCAGCATTTATTATTCCTACACAGACTACTGTACACATTTTAAATAAACGAATTGAAAAACATTACTGGATACTGCTCGAGTAAATCAGTCCTCATTATGAAGATTATTGTAAACACCACACTGATTTACTAGGCAAGTTTCTGTTGGAGGTGCCGACCGGTGTGGTCGAGCGGCTCTAGGCGCCTCAGTCCGGAACTGCGCTGCTGCTACGGGTCGCAGGTTCAAATCCTGCCTCGGGCGTGGATGTGTGTGATGTCCTTAGGTTAGTTAGGTTTAAGTAGTTCTAAGTTCTACGGGACTGATGACCTCAGAAATTCAGTCCCATAGCGCTCAGAGCCATTTTAACCATTTTCTGTTGGAGGTGGTACGCCGTTGCTTTCCACCGACCACTGAACTGACCTACCCAGCTGGCTTTAGGAGGACTTACTCAACCTGGGTTCCGAACCACGGTGCAGCTCGGAATGTTACACAAAAATAGCTGAAATCCAATATTGTACGAATAATGATTATTCAGACTAGTTAGTACATTCATTGGTCACAAACCGATGGTGGTGTTGAATATATTATGTCCACAAGATGCACGAACGTCAAACTTCTACCACTGAAATGAATTTATGTTGAAAAGAGTACGAGGGAGAATTTATGTACATTCACTGTGACAGTTTTATTGGCCTTCTGTGAAGTATAGCGTAGTATCGTTACAACTCGCAGTACGCAAAAGATTAAGAGAATTTTGTGATTCAAAGCTACATACATTTACTCGTACCTGCCCGTCAAGAATGTTGGTGTCGTCTCCAAAGGCGGAGTAACGTAATGGCTCCTCTGCTCAGATTCAGATAATACGGCAAACAAAGCCTTGTCAACAGTAATAAAATTTGTTATCTCTCTTACATCGACAAAACTCTGCAGTTTTTAATTAACTTGAGAGATCCTGTTGGAATGACTGGAATTCTCGTTGTACCAGCTGTTCGATCCAGAAGGCATCCCTGCAGAATTTTCATCGGGATCTCGCAAAGCTGTATTCGGGCAGCGTTATTGGATGCCGGGGGCTTTCCTATTTCCGTCGGCGCTCCGGTTCCACTTTGTTGAAGCAATCTCCCCTTCTTTAGCTGGTGTTATATTTTCTGCTCTCCCCTCTGTTTATTTTAGCGAGTGCATTCGCTCTCAGAACGGCTGCGTTCGTTTTTAACCCTGAGTATTTTATTTATGGCATTCCAAATTTATTTGTGCTTCCTGAAAGTCGGGGAGGTCGTCATTCGATTGACACTAATTACAAATTCAGTAAGGATATTTCTGTTCTGGTTGCTCCGGGTGTCATACGCCGTAGCCTGTTGCTGCAATAAGCCATTCCGACGTGGAAGAAACGAATGAGGATGATAACCTACGAGAGCCTGCAAATGGGAAGCTTGGAAATAGTATTTGCAGGTATTGTGGTTACCCTTACGCTAGTGCATTACTCTATAGTCGGAGAGAACAAAGCAAAAACGAAGACAGATCGCTGTATACAGTTCCACTATTGTTGGTTAGAACTGAAAATTTGATGTATGGAAGTTAAACTTTGTCCCTACTTCTCTTTTTTCTACGAAGTGAAATATATCTGAATAGCAATTCGCACAATGATAAACAATGCTTCACCGATAATAACGAGAACATAATTTTAGTGTTTTAATAAATTTCTTTGGTATGACAGATTTGCAGTAAATACGAAAACTATTCAAAAAGCATACACAATTGATTCAAAACACAATAAAATAACGACGCAAAAAGCAGTGAAAAGTGATATAACACTAGCAACAATGCAAAGCTCACACTACTGTTATGCAATTTTAGTGAGAATTATGTAAGAAATAAGGTCAGTAGAACACCCAAACATAAGTATTTTGGATAGAGATATTAATGTGCTGACACCATGTCAGTCTGAACGTGCGATAAGTATGTTTTCTTTTTTCTTCCTCTTTTCCTTTCTTTTCTTTCTTATTTCTTTTCTTTTTTTTCAGATGAAAAGGATTTGGTGCCAAGTATTTGAAGATCAAATTCAACGACAGGTGTCTGGATTATTATGTTTCTCCAAATTTCGCTATAGTTAAAATTAAAAGTAACAATTAAAAGATGATGTGGCCCATTGAAGATTACGCAAAAACTCAACGAAGGAAGAGAATTTACGAGGAAATGATATATACCAGTAGACTGAATGGAAGCGTTAATATTCATAAAAAATGGAGCTTGGAAGAACGTACTCGGAAACAAGGGAAGGGTAGCAGCAACGCTGTAAAATAGGACCAGATGATACTATATTGAAGTCAGCTGAGCCATGATTTGACCATGAACATGGCTTCCGAAACTTTTTCCTGATGTTATAAATTCATAGTAGTTATAAAGCTACAATTTTCACGCTAAAATTAACACAAATTTCATGACTGAGAGGAGCTGATCCTGGAAAGTAAAATGAGCGAATTCTGGAAGGCTACGCGCTAAAATATCTCAATGCACTCTTAACGAGAATTCGGTAGCCCTCCAACAAATCGTCCAAACGGTCCACGCGTCGTTCGAGAAATGGGACCCAGTCAGAGTAAGGCGTTTCCCATCCGAAATGGAGCAGCTTGATACTAGTAAGTCAGTGGGAAGACTCAGTTTCCTTCCCAGCACTGTTTGTTAATATTATTTATCCCATGGAAAATGTAACGTCCAGAGTGTAACTGAACTTTCAGACATCGGCGAAAGTGTGGAGTAAGGGCGTTAGTCTGGAGATTCTACTGAAGATTCTACCCTCCAGAGTCACCAGTTCGGAGGAGGGGCGCAAAGGCATCGTGACGATATTAGCTGGGCGCTGGAACTCTGGCACCTAGCTGAAAAGCCATCTGGTCAGTTTGTGTTCATCCGTGGGCAGACCTAGTTTGTTAGCAGAGTTCGTAGTGTATGCGTTTCCTATATCCGCACGTCTGTGTGGAGCCCTAGGAAAGCATTGCTGCGTAGTGGAATAACAATTAATTGCAGGAACAAAATTTTGTTGGGTCTGACCAGGACGACGCCAAGTGGAGCATGCCCGTCGAGCGGGAATCGATAGCGTAACCTTTGTCAACACTCGGAAGAACTTAAGCACAAACAAGCAGTGAGGTCACTGCCTCAGACTGTGCGAGAGAGAACGTCAGGAACACATGATTCAGCACTTAAAAGACGACAGTGCAGAGCAGAAACGACGCTCCCCTGTAACGGAGCTACGTGTTGTAACTTCATGACAGAAGAACACGTTTCAGCTGCTGATTTTGCATAAAGAAACGTTCTGAAGCCCTGAAGTTAGATATTAGGCTAATCAAGAGTACTCCAGACTCAGAAAACGTGAGCACATTTAGTCGAATCACGTCACTGACTGCTCTAAGACACTCCCATTCCTTCCACTTACTTTCAGAGTCTGGCCACTCCATCTGCATCACTAATACAAATGGAAGTCCAGATTTACTACATGCTAGGTGAGAATTCACTTTCTACTGAAAATTGTTTATTACTTCTTCAGTAATTAACTAATTTTCATGAAACAAAAAACATTTTGTTCCTTACGGCGGAGGAATTTATTACATTATGTCTCATGGCGCAACGTCTGATCATGCGTGAGCGGGCTCAGTTGGCATCCCTACACGAAGATGATTTTTCGTGGTGCAAGTACGAAGAGTGAAAGTACCTCGTGCCTCGATAAATGCAAAGACCACAAGGAATCACCACTGGAAGCTACTGGACGTATCTTCTGCACCAGACGTTAGGAGAAACGGTCGAGGATGGAGTAAAATGTGCGTGGTTAAGGACATGTTCACTCGAAGTCTTCAATATCGCAGCCGTATAGCGAGGGTGGTTAAACCCCACACAATCCAAACTGTTCTTAATGAAAAATCGAATTTTCGTCGATTGAAATCACATTACTGCCAGTAATTATCGCCGGATTACTGAGATCAACGATTGGAGTATCGGGAGACTGGTACGATATTTTCGGTAATATGCAGTGGTCGCATGAAGCCATGTTTCATATTTGGTGGGCGGGTTTGTTAACCGACACAGGGTCTGAAAGCGGCTATTGAACAAAGCCAACGTCGCCCAAAGGTTAGAGTGTGGAGTGGCATGATATCCACGAAAGTTGTGAGTCCATATCTCATTCTGGACACAATGAATGCAGAACGGTACCTTGATATGCTTGAAAATTATGTTACGCGGTATTATATCCACATGTGACAATTACAGTGACCTAACCTACACACAAACATGCGCCCCACCTCACTTCGCCTGTCCTGTCTGTGCATGGCTCGATACTTATTTTCCAGGACGTTGACTGGAACGTCGTTGCCCTCTTGAAGAGCCAGCAAGGAATCCTGATCTAACACCCTGCGATTGTTTCCTCTCGGGGTGGGCGGAAGAGGATGTTTATCACACAAAACTAGAAAATCGTGATGAATTGGAAAAGCGACTTCCTCAAGTCCTTGGAAACGTACCGCTGGATTATCTGCAGAAGACTGTTGCAAACATCCACACCCATTCATAGAAAGCGGCGATGCTGGTACTGAATTTTTAAAAAAATGGCTCTGAGCACTTGCGACTTAACTTCTGAGGTCATCAGTCGCCTAGAACTTAGAACTAATTAAACCTAACTAACCTAAGGACATCACACACATCCATGCTCGAGGCAGGACTCGAACCTGCGACCGTAGCGGTCACGCGGTTCCAGACTGAAGCGCCTTCAACCGCACGGCCACACCGGCCGGCTACTGAATTTTAGAAACGTGCAACAATTCTACTACTGTAATTTACATTTTTTTTTGCTTCATGTAAACAGGTTGAGTATTGGAGAAGTCATAAACAATATTTGATAGGGAGTTAATACTAGCCCACTCTGTAGATGCAGAATGACAAGGTGAATACAACGAAGTGTAACCGGACCTAATGCTACGATTTCGCATCTGTCCAGCTATTGAGGGAACTTCAACTCTGCAAGCTGCACTCCTCCCAGTCACTCGTAAGGCTACCCGAAGATGAAGCCGGGCTGATCTTCCGTGGATGAAGAACCGCTCTGTGCATCTACGGGCTGTTGAGCTTTGGAGCAGGGAGCCTGTGCCACCACTGTTGGGTCGTGAAAGTGCTGCCTTACCGGCTGTGTGCTTGGATCACCTCTTGAGCTGTCCTGCGTGTGAATATTGGGTCTACTGGCTACACGTCATCTCGACAGCCGACTAGAGCGGATTGCAGATATCTGGGGGCTGAGCCTTAAGCCGTCGGCACACGGACCGTGCTGTCGAACGTTAACGTTGAGTGTGCCAAGTTCAACGTGCTGCTGAACGCTCAGGAACGATGCGACTTGTGCATACGGTACGTGGGCTCCAACGTGGTATACGCGATAGCAACGCACCCCAGCGGCATGTAAGGGGTTTTTCTAGTTCGTAAACCACACTGTTTACTCAACGGGCGCGCGTAAAATTCCCACGTTAACTCTATTAAAACGCACATTTCCTCCATCGTCCACGAAATGGAAAGTACCATGTCCAATAAATAAGGACACAGGCTTATAAAAGTTCCATTACAAACAGTGCGGTACAAATTTGCAATACTCCTCTGCATAAGATAAACTTTATTTCACCATTCCCACATTTTAGTAAAACCCCAAGGTCAGTCTTTACTTGATCACTGTTTCTACCCAGTATCAGAATCTTTGCAACATTTGTTTTGCAGAGATTAAAAGGAAAAGGAGCAAAATATCATTATACGAGTACCGCAAGCTGTCCTGTAGATTAAGCCAATCGAACAAAGTCAACCCTCAAAAAAGGGTGATCTTATATTTACATAACATCAAATATTATAGCATATACTTATATTAAACCAATAATAAAGAATCAGAACCTAATAAAAACGCGAATGTTAGGAAAAAAAGTTTGGTTGTGTTTGGATGCGAACCACTACATCAACAGAATTCTCCACCTCGGACAGTGACACTTAGTTTCCAATCATACTATCTTACAGCCTGCTGAAAACGTTAATTGTAAATAATTATGTTAGTAACTGAAGTTTAATAATAACAAATTGTACCAAGAACAATGCGTTTTGGGTGGATCTTCAGTGTGTCGCTGCCTCCAAATAACCTACTCTCATAATACGCAAGTTACAATAATTCTTTTGCCATCCATATGATGTTTCTCATTATTTTACTGGAACGAATCACACAGTTAACACCAGGCTTTCCAGTGATTCTCAATTTGCTGGTGCTCAGAAACGGCATATATACATATAGCCTTGAAATGAATGCCAATATGGCGCCTCACAGCTGTGTACTGAAGGGAGACGGAGTGCGTGTGACGTAGGTGGAGTTGTGCCAGCTCATTGGTCAATGCTCAGACGCACGCTCAGAATATCTGACATGCCAGATATTGCTCTGCACGTTCGGAAAGACTACCGAACGGGCTATTCCACGCTATGACGTCATAGACTCGACACACTCAACGCTCAACGTTCTGATGCACGGTTCGTGTGCCGACGGCGTAAGGCCACGTTTTGCGGAGCCGCAGGTTAGCACGTCAGCTCCTGGCGAGGGTTCTGCTGGCGCAAGCCCCTGAAACTGTCTGGAATCAACTCTGTAGCACTATTGTAAGACCGTATGGCGGTCTGCGCGTCGCTGCAGCCTGGCTTGGCTGTGGACGTCTGTCGGAGCCTCGGCTCTATCATTGAGTGAAGCTGCCTTTAAGCCGTTTTTATTAGGTTCTGATTCTTTATTATTAGTTTAATATAAGTATATGCTATAATACTTGATGTTATGTAAATATAAGATCACCTTTTTCTTTTGAGGGGTGACTGTTCGATTGGCTTAATCTACAGGACAGCTTGTGGTACTTGTACGAGGGCTGTTCAGAAAGTAATCTCCGGTTGATTTAAAAAAATACACCAAGTTAAATAAAAATATTTTAATATATACATCTTACAACTACATCTTTGCACTATTTTTCTACATAGTCTCCATAGCGATTGAGGCACTTATCGTATCTCTTCACAAGCTTTGAAATTCCTTCTGCATAAAAATCACCCGATTGTGCCTGGAGCCAGCCTGTGACCGCATCTTTGAGCTCTTCGTCGTCATCAAACCGCTGTGACCCGAGCCATTTCTTCAAATGCATGAAAAGGTGATAATCACTTGGCGCCAGGTCTGGGCTGTAAGGTGGATGGTTGATAACGTCCCACTTGAAGGACTCAAGAAGGGCCGTTGTTCTGCGAGCAGAGTGAGGACGGGCGTTATCGTGCAAAAAAACGATACCGGAAGTCAGCATACCACGGCGTTTGTTCTGTATAGCCCGTCGTAACTTTTTTATTGTTTCACAGTACACGTCTTGATTAATCACGTTCCATGAATTCAACCAACAACACCCCTTTGGCATCCCAAAACACCGTTGCCATCAGTTTTCTGGCAGAAAAATCTTGCGAGGCTTTTCTTGGTTGGGTAGGCGAATTTGAATGTGCCCACATCTTTGATTGTTCTTTTGTCTCAGGGTTCACGTACTTAATCCAGGTTTCGTCACCGGTCATGATTCTGTTTGACAATGGTTCTCCTTCGTCCTCATAACGTGACAGAAAGTCTAATGCAGAGGCCATTCTTTGAGTTTTGTGGTGGTCGGTAAGAATTTTGGGCACCCATCGTGCACAGAACTTACGGTAACCCAATCTTGCTGTCACTATATCGTACAAGAGAGTCTTAGAAATCTGTGGAAAACCAGTAGACAACTCCGACATTGAGAAACGTCGATTTTCACGAACTTTTGCATCAACCGTCTGAACGAGTTCGTCAGTCACCAATGATGATCTACCACTCCACTCTTCATCATGAACGTTTTCTCGTCCACTTTTAAATAAACATACCCATTCACAGACAACTCCTTCACTCATAACTCTTGGTCCGTACACGGCACAAAGCTCATGATGAATAGCTGCTGCAGAATATCCTTTGGCTGTAAAAAACCTTATGACAGCACGCACTTCACATTTGGCGGGGTTTTCTATTGCAGCACACATTTCAAACTGCCACAAAAACTAAACTAGCGCAGGTACGACGTTCACTCGACCACGGCTTGATGCCGACTGACCTGTTGAGTGCGTGAACGCACAGATGGCGTCGCTACTCCCCCCACAACCCGCACTGTGACCAATCGGAGGTTACTTTCTGAACCGCCCTCGTATAAAGATATTCTGCTCCTTTTCCTTTTACTCTCTGCAAAACAAATGTTGCAAAGATTCTGATACTGGGTAGAAACAGTGATCAAGTAAAGACTGACCTTGGGGGTTTACTAAAATGTGGGAATAGTGAAATAAAGTTTATCTTATGCAGAGGAGTATTGCAAATTTGTACCGCACTGTTTGTAATGGAACTTTTATACGCCTGTGTCCTTATTTATTGGGCATGGTACTTTCCTTTTCGCGGACGATGGAGGAAATGTGCTTTTTAATAGAGTTAACGTGGGAATTTTACGCGCGCCGTTTAAACAGTGTGGTTTACGAACTAGAAAAATCCCTTACATGCCGTTGGGGTGCGTTGCTATCGCGTATACCACGTTGGAGCCCACGTACCGTATGCACAAGTCGCATCGTTCCTGAGCGTTCAGCAGCACGTTGAACTTGGCACGCTCAACGTTAACGTTCGACAGCACGGTCCGTGTGCCAATGGCTTCAACGGCTTAAGGCTCAGCACGGTCGCCGTCAGGCCGCTCTGGGAATACGGCAGAGTGACTGTAACACTCTTGGAAATAAATTACTGTTAACTGAATGACGTCTCATTAGCGCCCTGGCGCTCCATGTGACTACACCACCTCATTTCCGCTCAACGATCCTACAGTCACGTAGAAGACTACTTCTGGAGAGTTCCTACGGGGCGTCCTGTCACGGACTGCGTGGGCCCTCCCGCCGGAGGTTCGAGTCTTCCCTGGGGCATGGATGTGTGTGTTGTTCTTAGAATAGGTTAGTTTAAGTTAATTTAAGTAGTTTGTAAGTCTAGGGACCGGTGACCTTAGCAGTTTGTTCCCTCACACACATTTGAACATTTTTTGAGTTCCTGCAGCATGGACTGCTCCGTGTAACATTTACATATACAAATTCGCCTGCTCCTGCCAGTTGTTTGATTGAGTAAAACAAGAGTGTAACAGAATTGCTGCTTATCCCTGACGCAGTTCAATTTTCACATTTGGTCAGCAGTAAGGGACACAAGAAGAAATTTAGTATGGGAATTACATTCACTTCGAGCAGAAGGGAGGTGGCATAATAGCTCTGATTACTTGCAAGGTAATGGCTGTTTCACAATGATTCACAACCGATTTGTTAAATCTATCCGTAGCTTAGCGCTACAGTCACATAATGCTATTTAAACGAAGGTTCCATTTGTCAGTCAAAGCCGGCCGGAGTGGCCGTGCGGTTCTAGGCGCTACAGTCTGGAACCGAGCGACCACTACGGTCGCAGGTTCAAATCCTGCCAAGAGCATGGATGTGTTTGATGTCCTTAGATTAGCTAGGTTTAAGTAGTTCTAAGTTCTAGGCGACTGATGACCTCAGAAGTTAAGTCAGAGACATTTTGTCAGTCAAATAGCGGAATTTTCATTTAAACTAATTTATTCAACATCAGATATTGCAAAATGTAATTAAAATATACAGGGTGTTGGAGGTATAATTGCAGATTTCGTGATCATTGGTATCTTAATATGTACCCTCTTCAGAGTGTTAGTTGTATTTTCTCTGCTCATAAGACTCTTCCCGAAAACATGTAATATAATTTACAACGTCATGTTATCTGCACGGTAGTAGCTGTACCATTAAGTGGTCTGCACCTGTTATTATACACTTGCTATTGTGCGTCCAAGCGTCCACACTTCAACACTTGACCTGCTGCCAAGGGGAAAATAAGCGTTTATAGCTTGCTTCTGGTTCGTGTACTTTGAGGTACTTAGCAACCTGAAAACATGCTATTCTTATAGCTGTAATTAGTAGTCTGCAGACGAAGTAAATACTGATGTAATGTTGTTCTGTACACTGTTCTCAGTCATCAATGAAAATATTTGCCTTATAGCCCTTCACCCTGTATATACCAGCCGACCTTGTTTTTTCAAAAATTTGAATTCAACCTTTAATCAAATAAAATATATAAAGTTTCATGACTGTAAAATGGACTCGTGTACAAGATCAGCTGGGGCAAAACTTAATCATATATGTTATGAAAAAATATCAGCAAAGACATCCATAAGATTCAGCCACCAGACTATAAAGCAAGGAATCGCTGCTTAAGGCTGCAGTGCAATCATATAACTTTGAACAACCACGGGCCTGAAATTCATGTAATTGCCACGGAAACACCCCAACAAAACTCTATGGTCACATCGCCGGCACATCGAAGTCCTCAGCATAAAATCGCGGCCTTGGCCGACCGGCCTGCTTGTTGCTGTCCAGTTCAACTCCCGTGCAAGGACGATTCACTTATGACGCGTATTCGTCCACATACTCCATAGCGAGATCCTATTTAAGGCTAAGTTTCCCAGCTTGGTAGCTCATCATGCCAGAAATTAAATGATGACATGCCTATCACGTCACTTAAAAGTACAGGGAGATGAAATTAAAGTTTTGAGGTTTGCTTACATATTTGAAATTCTGTCAGAGACGTCAAAGGACTTGGAACTTCAGTTTAAGTGAATGGACAGTACTTTGAGAAGAGCTTGTGCGACGAATATCAACAAAAGTGAAACAAGGGTAATGGAATGTAGTAAATTAAATCAGGCCATACGGAAGGAACTAGCCTAGAAAGTTAGACGCTAAAAGTAGACGGTGGGTTTTGGTATTTAGTCAGCAAAATATCTGACGATGGCCGCAGCAGAGGGATACGAGATGCAAACTGACGATGACAAGGAAAGCGTATGAAAAGAAGGGAAAATTGTCAGCATGAATATAAAATTAAGTGTTAAGGAATCTCTTTTCAAGGCAATTCCATGGGATGTGGATGAGAATTGTTTCATTCAAGAAGAGGGAAAGAGAAGAATACTGAAGATTATATGAGTAGAAGAGGGACTGAGTCGATATGGTGAGATAATAAACTTTTTGCAGAAGCTCAGCAAAAAAAAAAAAAAAAAAAAAAAAAAAAAAAAAAAAAAAAAAAAAAAAAAGAGGATAGGTTCTAGAACACAAGTTGAGTCTTCAAGAAACGGTCATTTGGTAATAGGGGAAAGTGTGGGACTTTGCTGGTAATGAGGGTCAAATGGACAGTGGTGGCAGTAGTTACGCAGAGCTAAAGGACACTTGTGCTGGACAGACCAGCGCGAAGATCCACAGCGAACGCGTTCTCGCTTCCCACGCCCGGGTTCCCGGGTTCGATTCCCGGCGGGGTCAGGGATTTTCTCTGCCTCGTGATGGCTGGGTGTTGTGTGATGTCCTTAGGTTAGTTAGGTTTAAGTAGTTCTAAGTTCTAGGGGACTGATGACCATAGACGTGAAGTCCCATAGTGCTCAGAGCCATTTGAATCATTTTTTTTTCCACAGCGAACCTGTCTGAACATTGAAGATCACAACCACAATATAGACTGCATCTGATTATTATCGCCGGCCGGTGTGGCCGAGCGGTTCTAGGCGCTTCAGTCTGGAACCGCGCGACCGCTATGGTCGCAGGTTCGAATCCTGCCTCGGGCATGGATGTGTGTGATGTCCTTAGTTTAGTTAGGTTTAAGTAGTTCTAAGTTCTACGGGACTGATGACCTCAGATGTTAAGTCCCATAGCGCTCAGAGCCATTTGAACCATTTGATTATTATCCTGTCACATATATCGTTCCGCTACAACATTCGGAGTTGTGGGCAGTAAACCCAGTGGAACGTTTCACTTTTCTTAATCCTGATAAAGACACCTACTGCTAGGTCTCAGAAATAAGTATGGCTGTTGACACAGGTCAGGCTTTCTGATTTTCATTTCTGCTCTTACCAGCTATGTACTAGAAAGTTTTTCCCATTAATGTGTATAGCTGTAGCTACAAATCTCGTAAGACCAGTTGCCGGGACATGGCAGCTTGCTCCCGTTTGCCGTGGCATGTTGCAGGTGAGTTGTGGACTGTAGCGGTTAGCAACTCGCGAGCAAACCTGCGCCGGGAGCAGCCCTGCGGCTCTGCAGCCTTGTGGCCCTGCAGCCCTTCGCCCTTCTGGAGAGCCCTTTGTGAGGCGGCCGGTCCTCTTCATTGTCTGCGGACGCGGAACTGCCGCGGGCGAATCTCTTCCTACTCCAGTCACGATGGCTCTGGGGAAAAAGAGCGCCGCCTTTGTGCATGAGAGATGAGGCGTAATCTTTATTACACGCCGGGTCACGTCATAAAATAAAATTAAACGTTCGCTTTTATTCGGTTCTTTTACAACTTACAAAATTGTCTCCTGGCGCTAGGTGGACGGCTGACATCACCGTGAGCGGAGAATATGCAATGTCTGCAGGATATTACGTGGCACGACTCCAAGTTCCAGCACGTCCAGTTCTTTGGTTTTACAACAAAACGATTTAATACTGCGATAATAACTGGATATCAATTCTCATAATCTATTCCAGTAGCGTTTCAGCCACTGATCAGTCCCGTCGTTCAAATCTGACGTAGAGGAATTTCGCTCTCTCTTCTTCGATGCTCCAATACTGACAAAGTCTCGGAGGACTTGTCTTGTCCTCCTCACTCCAGGCACTGTTAAAATTATTTTTCGTGAATAGCACGCCTAACCCTGACTCATCAGCCAATAAATGGGACAAGAGTAGGGGTAGAAACAAGTAGGAAGAATTTGTTGATACTTGTTGAAATTGTTGAAGAATCAGAAGCGGAGCTAATGTGATCGTATTAACGCTCTAACCGGCAAAAACTGTAACTGCAAGGTGAACTGAGTCACTACAAGAGAAAGGATGAAAGCAGGAGACTTCGGAAATAATTCTTACCTTACCATCATCACCAGCCACTTTACGTGTGTTGCAGGATAAAAGCCTGCAGATTTTTCCATCCCTTATGCTCTTGATCTATCCGTCCTTTTACTACTGTGTGTTTTCTAGTGTCATGTAATCACCTCCCAATACGTCGTCGTCTCGATGTTATCTAATCCCCTGCAATGTTCCCACCCTTCCCCTTATTACCTGTCTCAGCCAACTCCATTCCATTTTCATTATAGTCACACTGTAAGTTGACCGCATCCTCGGAGACCTCAGATGTAACCTCACATTTGTTAATGCAGTGACGATTAAAAATTCTGTATGTATTACTGAGTATCAAACCCAGGACCCTTCTGACATAACTGGTTCATTATAAAACTACGATAAAGAACAGAAATTGTCCAGGAAATTGTCCAGAACAATACTACAGTCCTCCAACTATCACGTGAAAAATTCAGGTTTTGTGACTGTCAGCCCCTGTGATATTTCTCATGACTGCGGCGTACCACGCAAATGGACGGAGTGAAGGGGCGACGACGAATGGCGTGGCAATGTGTGCAAAAACAGTGTTAAAATTAAGATTTGAAATAGGGTTGCAAGAAGGGCGCAAGTAAAAGAATGGAACAGTTATATTTGAGAAATTGCTTTACATCATTAGTAATAGTTGTGAAGTTGATGCTGGTTTTATATATTAACAGATGCTCCCGACAAACAAAGTGAAAAGTAATAATTTACAATTCAAAAACGTGTAACTGTGGGTTTCTTCTTCCATCCAACCATCTTCTTAAGAGCGGTCACCAAGCAAGGAGCGACGCACTCAACGAGAGCTCGCCGTCGTCTTGAAGGTACAACAGAGTACATTATTGGCATGCACCAGTAGCTACATCTTCAAGCGCAGAAGACAGCTCACGACAAACTTCAGTATAAATCTCGTATGTCACCGGCTCTTACAAGCCACCATACGTTACATGGCAGAGGCTTCCTTGTACAACTGTTAGTCATTCATCTTCATGCTCGTCTCCCAAATGGAGTGAGGGAAAAACGACTATCTATATGCTTTCGCACGAGTCGTGCTTTCTTTTATCTTCTCTTTGTGGTCCTTAACGCAACATGTATGTTGGTGACAGTAGAATTATGCTGCAATATGACGCAAATGCAAGTTCTGTAAAGTTTCTCAATAGTGTTTTGTGAAAAGAAAGTCTTCTTCCCTCAGAAATTTCCGTTTGAAATCACGTAGAATCCCCATTACACCCACCTGTTGATAGAATTCACTGGTAACAAATATAGCAGCACGCCTCTGAACTCCCTTGATGCCTTCCTTTAGCGTGACCTGGTAGGGGTCCAAACACTCTAGCAGTACTGAAGAATCGGTTTCACAACTGTTCTGTACACAGTATCCTTCATAACAGAGGTAGACTTTGCCAGAGTTCTCCCTACAAACCTATGTCGACCAGTTGCCTTTCCTAAAATCGACTTTACGTGCTCGTCCCATTTTATGTTGCTTTTAACCGTTACACCGAGATATTTAACCGGCGTGACCGCGTCAAGTAGTACACGGCTAATACTGTATTCGAACATTACAGGATTGTTTTCCTTACTCTTGTGGATGAAGTCAGGTTTTACCACAGTAGCACTGAGCTACCACTCATCATATCAAACAGAAATTCTGTCCAATTCGTCCTGCATCCTCCCATAGTCACTCAAAGGCAGCACACTGGACTTGCGTTCGGGAGGACGACTGTTTAAACCCGCGTCCGGCCATCCTGATTTAGGTTTTCTGTAATTTCCCTAAATCGCTCCTTGCAAAAGGCGGGACGGTTCCCTTGAAAGGGCATGGCCGACTTCCTTCCCCATCCTTCCAAAATCCGATAGGACCAATGACCTCCCTCATTAGTCCCCTCCCCCAAATCAACCGCCGGCCGGGGTGGCCGTGCGGTTCTAGACGCTACAGTCTCGAACCGCGTGACCGCTACGGTCGCAGGTTCGAATCCTGCCTCGGGCATGGTTGTGTGTGATGTCCTTAGATTAGTTAGGTTTAAGTAGGACTGATGACCTTAGAAGTTAAGTCCCACAGTGCTCAGAGCCATTTGAACCATTTTTTGAACCCAAATCAACCAATCACTCTGTCCGTCAGTCCGTTTATGTATACAGGGTAAATCAATGAAGACTTGCATGGCAAATGGAAAGTACTAATGAAGTGCGGTTTCCACAGACTGGGTTGGTAGTCAGCGAAACGGATTGTTAGCCAATCAACAGAATGTAATGAAATGGAAATGAGCGTTTGGCGTCAGTGGTCGGGAGGCCCCTTGCGGGGCAGGTCCGGCCGCCTTGGTGCAGATCTTATTACGAGGCGTGTTTTTTAAGTAAGTACCGTTTTGCCACACCGTTGCCGCAGCGCTGCGGTCGGCGTTCTGCTCATGCGCACTGGGTACCCACGTCTGCTGTCTACGCAGTCTGATTCTTCCTTGTTTAAGTTGTGTTCTGAGTATTTAAGATGCCTCCGATAATCGTGAGTGCCGCCGACTGTGAAGTACGGGCTGTTATAAGATTTCTCAGTACTAAAGGCCTAAAAGCGATCGATATTCATCGTGAGATCGGTGCAGTTTACGGAGAAAACATTATGAGTGATGAAATGGCAAGAAAGTGGGTGAGAGCATTTAAAGATGGCTGCACAAATGTGCATGATGAACAACGGAGGGGCGTCCTTCGGACGTTAGTGAAAGTTTGGTGCAGGAATTGGACAATAAGGTGAGAGAAAACCGACGCTTTACGATTTCCTCCTTGCGGGATGTCTTTCCTAATGTTTCTCTTAGTGTTTTGTATGGCATTGTGACCGAGCACTTGAATTACGGATAATTGTGCGCACGTTGTGTACCAAAAATGTTGACAGATGTGCACAAAACCAAACGTTTAGACAGTGCATTGATTTTCCTTGAGCGATACCACAACAACGGTGATGATTTCTTGAGCCAAACTGTTACCGGCGATGAAATACGGGTGGCCTACATCACACCAGAGTCAAAGCAACAGTCCATGGAATGGCGGCATTACGATTCACCCAGAATAGTGAAGTTTAAGCAAACAATTTCTGTCCGGAAAATCATGTGCACAGTTCTGTGGGACAGAAAAGGAGTATTGCTTGTGAAATTTCTGCCTCGTAATGAGACAATCAATGCAGCAACTTACTGTAAGACATTGCACACTCTGCGCTGTTCAATTCAGAACAAAAGACGTGGCAAGTTGAGCAAGGGCATCGTTTTGCTGCAAGACAATGCCCGTCCTCATGTGACGAATCAGACCATTGATCTCATCACATCTTTCCGATGGGAAACTCTAGATCATCCTCCGTCAGCCCTGATCTTGCACCCGGTGACTAACATCTGTTCCTGCACTTGAAGAAACACCTGGGCAGTCAGTATCTTCAAGGCAATGACGAAGTCAAAACAGTGGTGATGCAGTGGTTAACAAGTCAGGCGGCAGACTTCTATGAGGAGGGTATTCAAAAACTGGTACAACGTTATGAGAAGTGCCTCAATATTGACGGAAATCGTGTAGAAAAGTAGATTAAGGTACAGGCTTTCATGCAAAAATAAAATTATTGAGATATCTTAGCACGTCTTTTTTTAATTCCAAAACGGTACTTACTTAAAAAACACGCCTCGTACATTCGACGCCACAATGGGCGACCCACACACCATATGGGGATGAAATGATGATGAAGAGAGCACAACTCCCAGTCCCTGAGCGGAGAAAATCGTCGACCCAGCCGGGAATCGAGCCCGGGCCCATAGGATGGCGATCCGTCACGCTGACTACTCAGCTTTTGGCGCGGACAACAAAATGTAATAATACTGAGGAAGTGTATTTGCGTGCAAACGTACATTTTCTAAATGGAGCAATGCCTATTGAAATCAACAAACTAAAAGTAGGATAACGTAGAATGTCAATGGTGTTAACGAGATATCATATTTTGAAAAGTTTCCAAACCAGCAGTTGCACAATATCTGTGGCAGCGCACACTGAAGAACGACACAATTAAATACACTAGTAATGTTGATACTGATCTGAAACGAGAAAACTGACCATCATAGGTTGTGTTCAAGGTGGTCACACGCAGTGGAAATACACACTTCCAGTCTGATATGGAACGACTACTGTACAAGTGCTAGAACTTCAGCTGAGATTCCGAGTATGCTGCAGTAACATATCGTTGGTATGTCCTTGTAGACAGCATCTTTCAGCTGTCCTCATAGGAAAACGTCTGCGGGCGTCAAATACGGGGATCGGAGCACACAAGGTATATGTCCTCTGTGTCCAGTTCAACGACTTGGAAACAACTCTTGAAGACATGTTGTAGTACTTCGCGCACTTCTGCTGAACAACCATCATGTTCGTACCAGAGGGTTCTCCTAGTCTGCAGATGCACATCTTCTAGCATCCGTCGAAGATGGACTGTTAGGAGGCTGCGATATTTGTGCGCAATCATCGTTCCGTCTGTGGAAAACGGGCCTATGAGTTAGCGGTTCATTATGCCACACCACTTGTTCACACTCCATGGATGCTGATGTTCCACCTGACGAAGCTA
Source organism: Schistocerca americana (assembly GCF_021461395.2). Taxonomy (NCBI): domain Eukaryota; kingdom Metazoa; phylum Arthropoda; class Insecta; order Orthoptera; family Acrididae; genus Schistocerca; species Schistocerca americana. Next base: position 921,700,869 of record NC_060119.1, on the reverse strand, counting down.
TCAGGGACTGTTAACTGACCAATGGTGCATGTTTCTGCGGTTTACTTGGCCATGATTGGTAAATGTGGCTGCGTCACCAAACAAGATATATGATACATCTGGAGTATCCTGTCTTAATCCACATACGTAGAAGTTAACGCAATTCTCATAATCGTTTCCTTGCAGTACTTGTTGGAGAGAGATGTGACAGGAATGGCACATATGTCGATGGAGAATACGTAGGACACTTGCATGATTCATGCCACTTCCTCGTGCTACTGTACGGGAACTAATGTGTGGATCAATAGCGAGAGCAGCAAGAACGTTAATTCCCCCTCTTCTGACGTCATTAATTACATTCTGTTACGTTGTCTACGACTTCTATGTAACTGGGTGAAGAGGCTGATAAATAATTGCCGACGTGGTTAACATCTATTGGGATATCTTACCGCATACACTGCACGAGAAAGAACTGCATTCTTCCTACACCCTCCATACCTCATGAATATGCAGGCTTTTTCTGTGTTGATGAATCCCGTCGTCCACTCATGGTCTACTCCTTGCACTATCACACACCAAGCGACTAGCAAGTTGCAATGCACTCAAGGGACACACAGGTACACTGTAAGCAAACATAACAACATCGTACCTAACAACAAAGGTTGAATAGCACAAAGAATTGTCGGTGTGGAAAGTTTTCAAAATACGATAGTTCGTAGACAGCTCGCACTACAATGCTGCAACAAACAGCACTGACATTCTAATTTAGCTTAATTTTAATCTGTTAATGTCAATAGGCATTGTTCCATTTAAAAACGTATGTTTGCATAAAAATATATTTTCTAAGTGTTATTACAATTATAACATACGAACCCCTGATTACTAATTCATTCTATGAAAACCATACATCAATAGCACTTTCCGTTTCCGCAATATTTGAGGCGCAAGTTTTAAGTGATTCACCCTATATGGAGAACAAGAACATTCCTATCACACTTCCCTTGCGTACTCCTGAAGTACCTTCGCCTCTGGTAAACATTCGCTGTCCAGGACAACAAAGCGGCCGGCCGCTGTGGACGAGCGGTTCTAGGCGCTTCTGTCCGGAACCGCGCTGCTGCTACGGTCGCAGGTTCGAACCTTGCCTCGGGCATGGATGTGTGATGCCCTCAGATTAGTTAGGTTTAAGTAGTTCTAAGTCTGGGGGACTGCTGACCTCAGATGGTAAGTCCCACAGTGCTCAGAGCCATTTGAATCATTTTGAACAACAAAGCTGTGAGATGTTCAAACCAATTACTAGCCTGAGATGAGCTTTACATAACTATCGATTAGTCGGGCTGACCTGCGAAGGAGACTGTGAGTGGTGCAAATTTCAGAACTGCATGTCACAGGTAGTTTCGGCCGCATGAATAGTGGTAAGTTATGACATCTCGAACAAACAAGACACAGAGGATTTACCCTCAACGTCAGTATACGTTCTGAAATTCGTTGATGTTACTATCATAGGTTTATACAGTCATGAGCAAGTGAACTGTCTATGCGAACAGAATAATAGCTCGACGTTTCAGATGACTGCAATATTGTACTAGTACTCGCTGTCGTACTGATCTTTCGCTGGACTTCGGCGTGATGGGCGAGACACGTGACATCACCACAGATGAGCGAGGCCAGGCCGTGGGAGCTCGAAACTTGGTGCTCTTCAGTCTTACGGTCGTGCGGGCACTGAGCTCATCAGAGCCACGGTTTTAAGAGAGTGAAGTGGGGAACTCGAGTCGGGTAAAACTATCGGCTGCACAGTCAACTGCCGAGGGCAATAACTTGATGAAGTTGAGAGTCTGAGATTTTCTTCGGCATAAGAGCCATAGGGAGCAAAAGGACTTGAGTTGCGTGCTGGACATCAACATATGGCGAGCAGCCATTTCCTTCTCAACCAGTGTCTCGTTGTAACTGGCAGAAGTTAACGCTCTGTGCACACCATACGTCGTTGGACATTTATGTTAGTTCGAGGGAGGGACACCGTGATCAGGAGAATATACCATAGCAAAAGGTCGGTGTGACTTTTGAATTCTGCCGCGCGGGATTAGCCGAGCGGTCTTGGGCGCTGCAGTCATGGACTGTGCTGCTGGTCACAGCGGAGGTTCGAGTCCCCCCTCGGGCATGGGTGTGTGTGTTTGTCCGTAGGATAATTTAGGTTAAGTAGTGTGTAAGCTTATGGACTGATGACCTTAGCAGTTAAGTCCCATAAGATTTCACATACATTTGAACATTTTTGAATTCTCTGGGTGAAGGTTCAGGAAAGGCTTCTTTGTCTGTAGCTATTTACACATAAGCGGCTGAGAAGGTTTAACCCTAATCAACATGGCTCCCAGAAAAGAAGAGACATTGAGTAAGCAGAAAATTAGGTGGTAGATCTTCCCGTGTGTGTGACATCTCGCGAAGCCCTGGGAATAATGATGGACAACCAGGGAAATTTCAGTTCTGTTTTTCTCCAGACTAATGAAGTTTACACGTCTGAGAAACTTTCATTTGTGACTGCACACTACACCGGAATGTCCAATATATGCACTAGACAGTAGGACGAAGGAAGATCACCAAGGAGCCCCCACAGAGATCCATATATGGGCCTGTTTTTTGCGACGTAGTAACAGAGCCCCTTCTTCAACTACCGGGAGCAAACCACGAAGTGGCTGGTGTTGTGCCACGTAAAGACGACCTGTTGGTTACTGTTTCAGGAGCTTCCAGAGAAGAGACGGAAGACATTAACAGTGGTTCAGAGATGGCGGTTTCCCAAGAAGATACCAGTGGTAGTAAATAAAATGAAGTACGTGCAGAGTGGTTATAGTTAAAATTTCGCTACCTAAGTCAGTGCAGACGGAACACCAGTTACTGTATGGGTACCCAACTTTACAGGATTGGTGTTCAGACTGTGCGCTGTAGGATTTGCGTTTTAGTAGTATTAGGGTCACGACTTACCGTTAGATGCCGGTAGGGTTGAAACACAAGCGTCAGTGTGCATTTCAGTTATAGATAGTCAACATACATCCGGACAAGGTGAGCAGGGATTTATTTGTAAATCTGTTCCACCAAAACAACAGCAGTAGTGCTGCTGTTCTTAAAGAGGATCGACATCTAAAAAAATAAGGGGATGTTTTCTTTCAGCTCCGGTGTTGCAGAATATGACTCGTAAGTTGAATTTAACTGGTGATTTGGGAATTGCTCCTGGGAGAATCCGTCTGCCAGTTGAACCATAAATTGCCAAAGATGTTACTGTTGCCATGGCTGAAAACGCTGGGCGCAGTGTGCGACTTCAAGCAGAGCACGAGTTGTATCACCACACCTGAACAATACACGGTTCACCATTCGAAAAGTGCCGCGAACAACTTTGAAATGGTACCCGTGCAAAATTCCAGGCTGTCGGGGGTGGAAGCAGATGGTCGTCACATCGAGCAACGTTTGTAACCTGTAACGTAAAGATGGTACGCAGTTAACAAATGTTGCACTCTTAAGCGGAAATTAAAATGTATTTCTTTCAGTGATTTAATCGTCATTTCTCTTCCGCATGTCCTTACAAGTGTTTCCACGAAGTTTCATTATCCCACGATCACTCGTTTTCCTGGGGAGCCCTCTCAATTAGCGAAAGTTTAGTTATAATCACCCCGTATTCCTGAAAGGAATACAGAATCCGAACATTGGACATAACTACGTGTGAATCAAAAGACAATAGTTCAAGTCAGAACCCTCGTATCATCACGACGAGACTCAGACTTTTAAGAACCACATAAAAGCCGGCACTAAAATTATGCATAAGGTTACGAGAATCTTTACAGTTCAGTACAATATACCATGCGAAGCAGTGAAACCGTTTCATAACCCTATTGTGACGTCTGTAGTTTCATTCGGAGGCAGTGTCTGGCCACATAAATTGACGCAAAGTGAACCGGTAATGACCCTGAGAAAAATGCAAATGAGAATATTTTAATAACCCACAGAGGCCTAGGGAATAACGGTGACACTGTCCCTACTAGCAATGTTAGGACTAACCCTTCTGACCGAGCGAGGTGGCACAGTGGTTAGACACTGGACTCGCATTCGGGAGGACGACGGTTCAATCCCGCGTCCGGCCATCCTGATTTAGGTTTTCCGTGATTTCCCTAAATCACTCCAGGCAAATGCCGGGATGGTTCCTCTGAAAGGGCACGGCCGACTTCCTTCCCCATCCTTCCCTAATCCGATGAGACCGATGACCACGCTGTCTGGTCTCCTTCCCCAAAACCAACCAACCAACCAACTAACCCTTCTGAAATTTATGACATTCTTTTGAAAAGTACAATGGGTAAATTAAGTTATGAGTATTAACCCGAAAAGATGATACTCGCTCCTAGGTTATTATCACTAAATGTTAACCTTTAGAAATGTAGGCGAATAGTTGGCAGGTCAACGTTAAATGGGAAAGTTGTATCTGACACGGCTTGCAACTATTTACCGACGGTAAAATGCTCCTGTCGTGGTACAAACGAGACGCATATGTTCCTGTGTAAAAGCCTGACAGGAATGTGGGAACCAGCTGCCTTAATCCTCATCCGCCTTCCTCACCATAAATTTTGACGTGCGAACACACTTCTGCTCTTTTACCAAAGAACATTCTTAATCCTTCCACCCAGTCTCTCTTTACAGCTGTCCTTCATCCTCAACATCTCCATCTCACTTAAGCTATCTGCATTTGTCCCTCTCCCACTGTCTCCTTTTGCTTCCACTGTTTATAGTGTGCTCCACGCCACTATCTCCTCTCTCACTTCACTGCCTCCTTCTGTCTTCCTGGCAGCCCAAAAGTTCTGGGGTGGGAGGATTTCCTACTTACATTTTCCCCTACACCCACGCGTTTCAAATTTCGGTCCAAAATGTGTCCTTCCCTATACTTACGTGTTAAAATTCTCCGGTATCGGAGGGTCCAGATCCCCAGAGCCTATCACTGTCACCTCTCTCTTTTGCTCCCACTGCGTCTATCAACATCCGTCTGTCTTTCATTTTTACTGCCACTGTCTCTCACTGACCAGCGATTACTCTTCTGTTCTCGGCTTCCAATACTAATCTTCATCCACCTCCCTTTCTCTTTTATTGTCGCTACCTCTCTCCCATTACCACTGTCTCCTCCCTCTTTCTTTCCCAGCGCTAGTACCTGATCCCTCTTCCACCGACACTGTCTCTCTGATGTTCTCTTTCGGCACAAAAAACGTCGATATATTCACATTCCACAATTTTCTTGTGAGCAGGACGGTATGAGAAGTGACGTAGCTATTTCCCACTTTCCCGTCGGTTTTAAAGGGGAACATATTCGCCTTTTTTACACTGCGGCAGGAGCATTTTTCCTCTGCGCCCCTTCCTTACCATGCTACAGCATAGTGTGCTTCTTATGTGAAACGATATACACTGAAGGGCCAAAGAAACCGATAAAGGCATGCGTATTAAAATACAGAGAGATGTAAAGAAGCAGAATACGACGCTGCGGTCAGAAACGCCTATATAAGACCACAGACTATTAGATGGGTAGATCACATAACTAATGAGGGGGTACTGAATTGAATTGGGGAGAAGAGAAATTTGTGGCAGAACTTGACTAGAAGAACGGACCGGTTGGTAGGACATATTCTGAGGCATCAAGGGATCACCAGTTTAGTATTGGAGGGCAGCGTGGAGGGTAAAAATCGTAGAGGGAGACCAACAGATGAATACACTAAACAGATTCAGAAGGATGTAGGGTGTAGTAGGTACTGGGAGATCAAGAAGCTTACACATGATAGAGTAGAGTGGAGAGCTGCATCAAACCAGTCTCTGGACTAAAGACCACAACATCAACAAGACTACAAGTAAATGGCGCAGTTGTTAGATTGGTTACTGCTGCTACAATAGAAGATTATAAAGATTTAAGTGAGTCTGGACATGGTATCATAGTCGGCGCACGAGCTATGGGACAGAGCATCTCCGAGGTAGCTAGCGATGAAGTGATGATTTTCCGGTACGACAATGTCACGAGTGTACCGTGAATAACATGAATCCGGTAAAGCCCAAATCTCCGACATCGCTGCGGCTCGAAAAAGATCCTGCCAGAACGGGACCAACGGCGACTGAAGAAAATCATTCAACGGGACAGAAGTGTTAGTCTTCATCAAATAGCTGCAGGTTTCAGTGCTGGACCATCAACAAGCGTGAGCGTGCGAACAATTGAACGAAACATCATCGATATGGGCTTTCGGAGCTGAAGGCCCACTTTTGTACCCTTGATGACGGCATGACACAAAGCTTTGCGCCTCGCCTGGGTCGGTCAACACCGACGATGGACTGTTGATGACGGGAAACATGTTGCCTGGTCGGACGAGTCTCATTTCAATTTGTATCGAGCCGATGGACGTGTACGCTTATGGAGACAACCTCATGAATCCACGGGCGCTGCATGTCAGCTGGAGACTATACAAACCGACGGAGACTCTGTAATGGCTGGGACGTCTGGTACTTCTAAATAAGACTCTGACAGATGACACATACGTAAGCGTCCTGTCTGATCAACTGCATCCAATTTGCATTCCGACAGACTAGGACAATTCCAGAGGGACAATGTGACAACCCACACGTCGAGATTTCTTACAGAGTGGCTCCAGAAACACTCCTCTGAGTGTAAACACTTCCGCTGGCCACCAAACTCCCCAGACATGAACTTTATTGAGATTATCTGGGATGCCTTGCAACGTGCTGTTCAGAAGAGATCTTCACCCCATCGCACTCTTACGGATTTATGGACAGCCTTTCAGGATTCGTGGTGTCAGTTTCGTCCAGCACTACTTCAGACATCAGTCGAGTCCATGCGACGTCGTGTTGCGGCACTACGGCATGCTCATGGGGACACTACACGATATTAGACAGGTGTACCAGATCTTTTGGCTCTTGAGTGTATGTTAGTATATGTCTGACAGTTTATTTATGTACTTGGACACATTTCTATACTTACATGTAAATAGTAAATAAGTACGCATAATGTAAGTTGAACACAAAATCGTTTGCTTTACATTTTTTTTAAATACTTTGCTCATCGATCACATTTCGTCTACATAGCTTCGCTTATGATTTGCGTATTACAAGAGTAAAAATGTTGTTAAAATTATTTTACTAAATTTCAGTCTTTCCAATTCTACATCATTCTTGTCAGTGTTTTAAATTATTTTTGTCATATTAAGACCCTTTTTAGTCCATATCCGGTAGCGGATAATGACATCTAGAAAATCTTCCAGGTTCTCCGATAGCATCATCCTAGGGATATATCGTAAAAATTTAGACAATTTGCCATAAATAGATATCACTTAAGTGACCATGCCCCAAATGTACTTTCTGTGCCCAAAACTAATGATTTTTCGCAAGTATTTTCGTAACGGATACAGATTTTCGAAAAAGGGAATGTGGTAGTTCTAGACGAATGTCTAAACAATGGGAAGTTAAAATTTGATCCTTTTTCTGTAGTTAGTTTCAAAGATAATTGCGCCTCGTAGCGAAAAACAGCTAAAAACCGGTTTTTGCTATTTTATGTATTAGTACCTTATGTTTGAAGCTCTGGAACTCGCTAATGGATAATTATATTGAAAAAAATTTCGAGGTTCCACGAAGAACAGATCTGAAGAAAAGGTGGTAAAATTGTCAACGATCTGCCATAGATACAAATTATAGAAATCGTCATCCCCACAACAAGTTCTTTTCGTACTCAGAAATCATGGTTTTTCTCCCCATCGCACCCCCACCTGTTTTAGACGTAAAATGCCCCAGTGGATACTACGTCAAGAACTGAACACAGATATAACACGAGAAAAGGAAAATTTGTTCTGAACTGTAAAAAAAGAAGCAAAATAGAAACAGTGAATGATCCAAGCCCCAGATGTGCAACATCGAGAGAAAAGTGAGGACCAAGGCGTCGTGGTAGTGTGATCATGGTCTTCGACGGCACAGCGGGAGATCGCTGTTCGAATCTCTCTCGCACTCCATTTATTTTTTTTCACAAAATTATAAACTTTCCGCCGGGTCATTGATGTGTCTGTTCTCCTTCTGCAGTCTTGGAAACCGTCATACTATACATTGGTTATATAATATGATATGGTAAGAATATATTACCGCCACAAGTAAATGTGATGAATAGTGAGAGCAGGATAGATGCCGAATAGGCCTCTTAAAGAAATGAAAATAAAAGTAAACGGGTGTGAACTACATTACAACAAAGGAATTCAAGAGCCAAAACTTTCCAAAACGGAACGCAAGAGTCATAACATGTGATATATGTGTAGAACAAATAGGGGGTACATAGTCTGGATGTCCCTTTCTTACATTTCGCTGTTGCAAACGGACATTACACCACTACACAGACACAGATTTGAATACAGCGAACAAGCACGTCAATGACCGGACGGACAGTTCATAATATTGTGACAAAAAGGAGAGGGGGGAGGGAGGCACAGGATAGCTTTGAACACAGATCTACCCCTTCGCAGTTCAACAGCGTGACCACATAACCACTACGCCGCGGCTACTCGAACTCCCTCGACATTACACATCTTGAGTTTGGACAGTTCACTTTTTCTATTTAGCTCCTCTTTTTCACATTTCAGTACACCTTCTTCCTGTTTTCATACTTGATCTGCGTTCAGTTTTTGACGGGCTGACCACTGGCCCATCTTGCCACATTTGAGGGGAGTGCAATGGGGAGTTTGCTTTGTCAGGAACGCCCCATGAACAACGGTGCTTTTATAAGCCAGCTTTGATTCACCCAAGACCACACCTAATGCAAGAGAAGCAACCGGTTTGACCAATTTGACTGGGCTGGAGAAAGGATGTAATATTTAAATTTTGACCCTTTACTGTAGGAAACCCACTGTTCCGATATAAGTATATCCAAATGGTCAATAGGCCAAGGGCTGTCCAAAAAATTTGACTCTGTTATCTCTGTGATGGGATATGACCACCTGAAAACTCCCATTTTAGCGAGCAGATTATTGAAACATACTGGTACCTTGCACCATCGTGCACCGACTGATAGCAGTGGATTTCACGGTAAGAGCGTGCGCAAGGCACTACACTTAACGGGGCTAATTGCAGTCGTGCACGCTATATACGTATACAATGAACACCTGATACGCTGAACAGAGTGATGTAAGTCGTAGGCAGTTCTTCTACGTCCTTGACGATTCCCGAATATCTACAAGTATCCTAGCGCTAAGTTGACGTATTTGTGGTCTTCGAAAATTCAGAAAACCAGTCTATATCTCGTAAGCCACTGACAGCAGGTAGGTATGATAATTAATTATGTCCTATCGTTGTGTAAAAGTCATTGCAATTGGGAATGGAGATAAAAATCCAGTTTTTATCATTGAAGAAAGATACATTACTTGGCGTAACACGCATCTAAATGTAAATTATTACTTTTACGTATATGTAAATTACGTACATGTAAACTGCAGATGGGAATGCATCTCGTGACGCAAACTGTTGTGTACCTAATGTGACGCAGCTCACATATCTTTGACAAACTTGTCAGCAAAGGGTGATAAAGCAGAGAAATATTACTCGTCCGTTTCCGTAGCAGAGACTTGACGAGAAGTACATACGTCGACAATATGCACATATGCATCAACTCGAACATTACGAACACACAGGGTGGTCCATTGATTGTGGCCGGCCGAAGTGGCCGAGCGGTTCTAGGCGCTTCAGTCTAGAACCGCGCCACCGCAATGGTCGCAGGTTCGAATCCTGCCTCGGGCATGGATGTGTGTGATGTCCTTAGTTAGGTTTAATTAGTTCTAAGTTCTAGGGGACTAATGACCTCAAATGTTAAGTTCCATAGTGCTCAGAGCCATTTGAACCAACTGATAGTGATCGGGCCAAATATCTCACGAAATAAGCGTCAAACGCAAAAACTACAAAGGACGAAACTTGTCTAGCTTGAAGGGGGAAACCAGATGGCGGTATGGTTGGCCCTCTGGATGGCGCTGCCATAGGTCAAACGGATATCAACTGCGTTTTTTTAAATAGCAACCCCCATTTTTATTACATATTCGTGTAGTACGTAAAAAAATATGAATGTCTTAGTTGGACCACTTTTTCGCTTTGTGATAGATGGCGCTGTAATGGTCACAAACATCTGGCTCACAATTTTAGACGAACAGTTGGTAACATGTAGGTTTTTAAATTAAAATACAGAACGTACGTACGTTTGAACATTTTATTTCGGTTGTTCCAATGTGATACATGTACCTTTGTGAACTTATCATTTCTGAGAACGCATGCTGTTACAGCTTGATTACCTGTAAATACCACATTAATGCAATAAATGCTCAAATGTCCGTAAACCTCAATGCATTTGGCAATACGTGTAACAACATTCCACTCAACAGCGAGTTGTTCGCCTTCGTAATGTTCGCACAAGCATCGACAATGCGTTGACGCATGTAGTCAGGCGTTGTCGCTGGAGCACGATAGAAAATATCCTTCAACTTTCCCCACAGAAAGAAATCCGAGGACGTCAGATCCGGTGAACGTGCGGGCCATGGTATGGTGCTTCGACGACCAATCCTCCTGTCATGAAATATGCTATTCAATACCGCATCAACCGCATGCGAGCTATGTGTCGGACATCCGTCATGTTGGAAGTAAATCGCCATTCTGTCATGCAGTGAATCATCGGTAGAGCATTACGTAGGAAATCAGCATACATTGCACCATTTAGATTGCCATCGATAAAATGGAGGCCAATTATCCTTCCTCCCATAACGCCGCTCCATACATTAACCCGACAAGGTCGCTGATGTTCCACTTATCGCAGCCATCGCGGATTTTCCGTTGCCCAATAGAGCGTATTATTCCGGTTTACGTTACCGCTGTTGGTGAATGACGCTTCGTCGCTAAATAGAACGCGTGCAGAAAATCTGTCATCTTCACGTATTTTCTCTTGTGCCCAGTGGCAGAACTGTACTCGACGTTCATAGTCAAATGGCTCTGAGCACTATGGGACTCAACTGCCGTGGTCATCAGTCCCCTAGAACTTAGAACTACTTAAACCTAACTAACCTAAGGACATCACATACATCCATGCCCGAGGCAGGATTCGAACCTGCGACCATAGCAGTCGCACGGTTCCAGACTGCACGCCTAGAACCGCGAGACCAACGCGGCCGGCACGTTCATAGTCGTCGCCATGCAATTCCTGGTGCATAGAAATATGGTATGGGTGCAATCGATGTTGATGTAGCATTGTCAGCTCCGATGATTTTGAGATTCCCAATTCTCGCGCAATTTGTCAGCTACTGATGCGCGGATTAGCCGCGACAGCAGCTATAACACCTACTTGGGCATCATTATTTGTTGCAGGTCGTGGTTGACGTTTCACATGCGGCTGGACACCTCCTGTTTCCTTAAATAACGTATCTATTCGGCGAACGCTCCGGAACCATAGCGCCATCTGGTTTCCCCCTTCAAACTGGACGAGTTTCGTTCTTTGCAGTTTTTTCGTTTGATGCTGATTTCGTGAGATATTTGGCCCGGTCACTATCAATGGACCACCCTGTATATATTTGGGTTACAGACAAGCAGTTGTAAAAAGGACCACTGGCGACGTAAGAGAGTACGATGACAGGACACGCCGCGGATCTCTCAAAGAACAATAGCACACATATAATTAAAACTGAGTGTGGAATTCTGGTAAACAAGAAATAATGCAGAACCCGACTCCAATACATGTTGGTGTTGTTGTAGTCTTCAATGGCTCTGAGCACTATGGGACTTAACTACTGAAGTCATCAGTCCACTAGAACTTATAACTACTTCAACCTAACTAACCTAAGGACATCACACAGATTCATGCCCGAGGCAGGATTCGAACCTGCGACCGTAGCGGTCCTGCAGTTCCAGACTGTAGCGCCTAGAACCGCTCGGCCACCCCGGCCGGCATGTAGTCTTCACCTGGAGACTAGTTTTATGCAGCTCTCCATACTATCTAACCTGTTCAAGCCTCTTCATCTCCGAATAACTCCTACAACTTAGATTCCTTCAAATCTGATTACTCTATTCATCTCTTTGTCTCCCTCTACAATTCCTTCCACCCCCCCACCCCTCACCCCCCCCCCCACACACTCTTCCCTCCAACACTAAATTGGTGATTCCTTGATGTCTCAGAATGAAGATCCCTTCTTCCAGATTTCTTTTCTCCCCATTTCAATACGGTTTACTGAACTGCTTGTTCAATGTGCAGATTGAATAACATCGGGGATAGGCTATAATATATCTCACTCCTTTCTCAACCACTGCTTCCCTATCATGCCCCTCGATTGCCATCTGGATGCTAAATAAGTTGTAAATAGCCTTTTGCTCCCTGTATTTTACTCCTGCTACCTTCAAGGTTTCAAAGAGAGTATTCCAGTTACCAAAAATGTTCAAATGTGTGTGAAATCTTATGGGACTTAGCTGCTAAGGTCATCAGTTCCTAAGCTTACACACTACTTAACCTAAATTATCCTAAGGACAAACACACACACACATGCCCGAGGGAGGACTCGAACCTCCGCTGTGACCAGCCGCACACTCCGTGACTGCAGCGCCTAAGACCGCTTTTTTAAAATCTCATTTTGTTCAAATTGGTTCGTTGCATCTGCTCGGGGCGGAGGTCGTAAGACATCCGCTGAAGTTCGTTGTCGATCGATTAACTCAGTTTTTTTTTATTACAGAGGACTGCTAACCCTCTGACCGAACACGCTGAGCTACCGTGCCGGCGAAGACCGCTCGGCTAATTCCGCGCGGCCGAGTTAGCATTGTCAAAAGTTTTCTCTAAGTCTACAAATGCTTTAGATGTAAGATAAAAATCTATATATATCTTCCAACGTAAGTCGTAGGATAGTTGTTGCTCCCATGTTCCTATATTTCTCCGGAATTGAAACTGACTTTCTCTACCGTCAGCTGCTACCACTTTTTTTATTCTTCTGTAAGGAATTCGTGTTAGTGTTTTGCAGCCATGACTTATTAAACTAATAGTTAGGTAATATGTACACCAGTCAGCACCTGCTTACATTCTTTTTAACTACAACTGTAGTTGCTGAAAATGATAAAATACTCTTCTTTTTATATAAATAAATGTATTTCGCCCGTTGCATACATCTCCCATAAGATATGGAAGAGATTTGTCATGGCTGCTCTTCCAAGACTAACAGTAGTTCTGATGGAATGTCATCCACTCCCGAGGCACTCTTTCGACTCAGGTCTTGCAGTGCTCTGTCAAATTCTTCTCGCAGTATCATATCTCCAATCTCATCTTCATCTACGTATCTACTTCTTCTTTCAGTTCTATAGCAATGCCTTCAAGTTCATCTCCCTTATGTAGCCCCTCTATATAATCTGTCCACCTTTTAGCTTTCCCTTCTCTGCTCAGGGCTGCTTTTCCATCTGAGTTCTTGATTCAGCTGCTTCTCTTTTCTCGTAAGGGCTCTTTAATTTCCTGTATGAGGTGTCGAAGTTCCCCCTAGTGAAATACCCTTCTAAATCATTACGTTTGTCCTCTAGCCATTCCTGCTTAGTCATTTTGCAATTCCTGTCCATCCCACTTTTAGAGGTTTCTATTCTCTTTCGCCAGCTATATTTACTGCAGCTTTATATTTTCGCCGGCCGGGTGGCCGAGCGGTTCTAGGCGCTACAATCTGGAGCCGCGCGACCGCTACGGTCGCAGGTTCGAATCCTGCCTCGGGCATCGATGTGTGTGATGTCCTTAGGTTAGTTAGGTTTAAGTAGTTCTAAGTTCTAGAGGACTGATGACCTTAGAAGTTAAGTCCCATAGTGCTCAGAGCCATTTGAACCATTTTTTTATATTTTCTCATTTCGTCACTTAAATTGAATATCTCCTATGTTATCCAAGGATTTCCACAAGGCCTTGTTTTTCTACCTGTTTGCTCCTCTGCTGCCTCGATTATTTCATGATGTGTTGAGTGCTATTGACAAGGGATTTCAGACTGATTCCGTATTTACGTATTTCCGGAAGGCTTTTGACACTGTACCACACAAGTGGCTTGTAGTGAAATTGCCTGCTTGTGGAATATCGTCTCAGTTATGTGACTGGATTCGTGATTTCCCGTCAGAGAGGTCACAATTCGTAGTAACTGACGGGAAATCATCGAGAAAAACAGAAGTGACTTCTGGCTTTCCCCAAGGTAGTGTTATAGGCCCTTTGCTGTTCCATATCTATATAAACGATTTGGGAGACAATCTGAGCAACCGTCTTAGGTTGCTTGCAGATGACGTTGTAGTTTATCGACTAATAAAATCATCAGAAGATTTAAACAAGTTGCAAAACGATTTAGAAAAGGCAGTCAAATCAAAAAATCATAAATTCAACTAAATACTTAAATATTGGAATTACAGACAACTTAAGTTGGAAGGAACACACATAAAATGTTTTGGAGAAGGCTAACCAAAGATTGATTTTTATTGGCAGGACACTTGGAAAATGTAACAGATCTGGTAAGGAGACTGCCTCTACTACGTTCGTCCGTCCTCTTTTAGAATACTGCTGCGCGGTGTGGGATCGTTACCAGGTAGGATTGACGGAGTACATCGAAAAAGTTCAAAGAAGGGCAGCACATTTTGGTTTTTAGCGAAACAGGGGAGAGAGTGTCACAGAAATGATACAGAATTTAGGGTGGACATCATTAAAATAAAGGTGTCTTTCGTTGCGGTGGAATCTTCTCACGAAATTCCAATCAGCAACTTTCTCCTCCGAATACGAAAATATTTTGTTGATACCGATCTACATAGGGAGAAACTATCACCACGATAAAATAAGGGAAATCAGAGCTCATACGGGAAGATATAGGTGTTCATTCTTTCCGCCTGCTATACGAGATTGGAATAATAGAGAATTGTGAACGTGGTTCGATGATCCCTGTGCCAGGCACTTAACTATGATTTGCAGAGTATCCATGTAGATGTAGATCTCTCGAAGCTAGCCACTCGTCTTCTAGTGTGTTCCTTTCCCCTGATTTAGTCAGTCGTTATCTAATGCTCCTTCTGAAACTCTTGGTAAACTGTGGTCCTTTCAACTTATCCTCGTCTATCTCCTTAATTTCCTATCTTTTTGTAATTTATTTAGTTTTAATCTGCAGTTCATAGTCAATAAATTGTGGTCAGAGTCCACATCTGCCGCTGGAAATGTCTTACAATTTAAAATCCTAAACCCCTTCCTTACCATTATATAATCAATCTGAAACCTTCCTGTGTCTCCAGGCCTCTGGCACGTACACAACATTCTTTCATAACTCTTGCCCCAAGTGTTCGAGATGACTAAATTGCGCTCTGTGCAAAATTTTACGAGGCAACTTCCTGTTTCATTCCTTTCCCACAGTCCATATTTATCTACAATTTTTCCTTTTCTTCTTTTCCTACTATCGAATTCCAGTCCCCTATCACAATTAAATTTTCGTCTCCCTTAACTATGCGAATAACTTTTTCTTTATATCATCATAGACGTTTTCAAACTGTTCATCATCTTCGTAGCTGGTTGGCATGTAAAGTTGTACTACTGTGGTAGATGTTGGTCTTGTGTCTATCTTGGTTACGATAATGCGTTCATTATGCTGCTCATAGTAGTTCACCCGCATCTTTATTTCCTTATTCATTACTAAACCTACTCCTGGATAACCCCTATATGATTTTGTATTTATAATCCTGTATTCATGACAGAAGTTCTATTCCTCCTACCACCGAACTTCACTAATTCATATTATATCTTTCTTCAACCTATCCATTTCCGATTTTAAATTTTCTAACCTACCTGCGCGATTAAGGGATCTAACATTCCACTATTCGATCCGTAGGATGCCAATTTTTTTTTTAATCCTGAGCAGGACATCCTGCTGAGTATTCCGAATTGGAGAGTATTTTAATTCAAGAACATTCTACCCACGATGACGCTGCCATCTTTCAACCATACAGTAGAGCTGTGTGTCTTCGGGAAAAAATTATGACTGTAGTTTCCCCTTGCTGTCAGCTTTCCCATTAACAGCACAGCAAAGTCGTCTTGGTTGATATTACAAGACCAGATCAGTCCATCGTCCAGACTGTTGTCCCTGCAACTACCGACAAGGCCGCTGCAGCTCTTCAGAAACTGCATGTTTGTCTGGCTCCTCAACAGATATCCCTTCGTTGTGGCTGCACCTGCGATACGCCTATTTGTATCACTGAGGCTCGCAAGCTACTATATCAACGGCAAGGTTCGTGGTTCATGGAGAGTAACTCCGATACGTACATTTAATTTTTAGAGAGAGAAACGGTAGTGATTTTCTGAGAGCACTAAAAATAAAACAGTTATAATACTAATACTTCCTTGCAGAAAAGAAACTCGGGTAGTCCACCTGGACGGTAATCAAACCCAATATCTTGCTAACTGCGAATGAGAATAACGTTTGCTGCTGAAAGATGCGTAACGTGTAATGACCAAATCACAACAACGTATGTGTATCTCTTTAATGCAATGATGTTCGGAGTAGAGATAACCACTTCACATCTAGGTGTGAGGAGAAATGTTCATCGTCAGTATTTGGACGGCTAGGGAAACATTCAACGTAATACGCACGTACGTCGATCGTGACCTTTCGAACAAAACGAAACGAGATTTGCCTTAAGCAGTTTATGATGATCACGGAGGATGTTAATACGGATGGTCGAAAGGAAATTAGGACCTTGGTCCGCATCGAAGACGTCAACGACAATACACATTCATTAGTACGTTGCCCAGTACAGCATTGTCCACAAGACACGTTGCCTTAGACTGGAAGTGATCTTGAAACCATATTATGTAGCAATAAGTGACACCTGGGATCGAAACTGATAATTTCACCTTCTCATCGGAAAACGAGTACTATCAAAGTTGTCTCAAAGTTGCACAAAAGTATCGTGCTGTTTTGGGACACTATACAAGAAAATGAATTATTGAAGACTGCACTTGAATGTGAAATGGGCAATTGAATAGTATTGGAAGATCCGGCTGCAAGGAATTCGAATTGCCAGTTTTTATTGCCTCATCGAAAATTCTATTGGGCTTTTTTGGCAATGATATTTTGTACTGCAGCTATCAGCACAGACATTTGCGAGTACAAAACATATAAGAATATCTAATAAAAATTATATTGGGTTTAACATGGATGAACATCCGGTTACGATGAATATATTATTATATCTTGTCGGGGTTATTTTGCTGCGACATATTAATTCAATCAACTTTTGATACGTACTTTTGGAACTACTTGTGCTTACTTACATGTGCTTGCTAATGCAGTTTTGTATATGTCTTGTGATTCCTGCGCAGGTTGGCTTCAGCCGTCATACTCAATTGGCAAAAAGGTTCCAGAAATCTGAATTTCATAAAAGAAGTTTTGTAGAGAGTATTTACAGTAGAAGTTACCAGATAGGATGGGTAGTGCAAATGCGCAGCGGGAAAAAATCCATAATGGATGTATAACTCAAGTTTAATCAAAGTGGTCTAGCTCACTAAAAGTGGATCATTTCCCTAAATGCTTCCTCTGCACGCATTCCGTCGAGTTCGAAACCTTTTTTTCTTATAGTCAAACGTTTGTCTCTTGTTTCAAAATTCAAAATTTTACGGTGATCACAATTACTGATACGGTGGATTAGATCGAACTTTCTCGTAACACAATCATTGCTCGTAACATGTTCCCGGTCTTCTTGAGGAGTCAAATTGGAGTTAAAGCTGAATTTAACTCCATCCTATTCGTCATGAGTAAGTGTCTGTTGTAGCTAATGGTGTTCCGACCCTGAGTAAGCGACTATCGTAGCTGATGCTATACGACACTCCACAACCAATAATCGGGCTGTGATTGGTTGAGTTTTGGTAAGAGCAGATGTGAAAATCGAGATATCAAGTAAGCTATAAGACATCTTATACTAATTCACTTCTTGTGTTTCTTATGTTCTGTGAAGATACATAGTATAAGACTGGTAGGATCCAAGCCAAAGTGGCTTAATATCTATTTTGTGATTATCCTCGTGACTGGTAGTAACTCTGTCGGACAGTCTATCCGTAATCTTCAAACGTTGCGCAGAACGCCAATGATATACTATGAAATTAAGTTTTGCGAAAAAACCTAAAACTAAAAATGATAAAAGGAAACAGACTGAGTAACAGTCCCTCGCAAATAAAAACAAAATATATTATTGATACTGGTTAAGTTCCTTATATGTTCTGTAATTACATTCATAATTCTTTCTTCTTTTAATTGATTTGTGTATCACTCCCCATTTTTTTATACCTCCTGAAGTAGCCTTGTCAAGTACTAATTTTGTTTTGTGTTATTGATTTTGTTTAATAATATAAACTGTTATATAGGCTTGCTTTTTTCCTGTTTACTCCGTTTATATTTATTTACTATTCAACTTTTTACTTTTTACATTGCATTACAATCACACTGTCAAGTATGTTACGTACTGTACGTTTCTGCTTCAATCTAGATGTGTAGGTTCTTTCCCAATATCATTTATTAACACTGTAACTTCTTTGCGACAGTAGTCAGTAAATATTCGAAGATGTACTTGTAAGCCGAAAACCGGTTAACACACTAAAATTAATACTGTAGAACAAAAGTAAACTAATGATTTGCATTTATTTAAACACAAAATAACATTACCGAAAAAAAACTTGTGCCATACATCGTCATAGTGTTATTCTGTGGTAAAAGATGCAGGGTGGAAGACAGTAACTTTAACCGGAAGAGTGGTTATGATCGCAGTGACGTGTGGAAACCGGTTCCCGACTTTAAGAGACAACAAACAGATTCGCCTAATTCTGTCAGTGCGATACAACGAGCACTGTGGAATCGCTACGATTCCTACGTCACAGACCTTCATGTGAACTGGCACCATCACGTTATGAAGGCGAAGACTGATCTATAATACCGATCATTCGTTGTAAAGAACAACCACAACATCAGATTCGACAGTAAATTTGAAGATGAAAAGACGATTGTTTCGCTAGCCCTTTGCTAGCGAGGCTTCCTTCGGCGCCGGCCAACACTCACCAGTCCCCAGCTCCCTCCACTTACACACCCTTCAGTACCATACTTTGAAGGTCCTTTCTTCCTAAGCCACAACAGCGTACTTACATTTATCCATACTGCCATCGATAGCCCTAAGTCTCATATCCTATCTCAACAATGAAAATAAAGAAAAAAATGCGCTCCATGCTTTCTGACAATCCTAATTACACTGTCAATTCACTCTGTTCAAGCTCGAATTATATTGCCCCTTCCCTCCCCAAGACATCACGAACTACAGGAATCGCCTTTTATTCGTCCAACATCCCTTTCCTCATCTGACACTTCTTGGAAGTTGAGATATGACTGCTATGAACTACCAAGAAGCAGCTTCATCATCTGTATCATAGCACCAGCCACATCGTCTGTATCTTTTTAATCACACCATCAGAAGGAATCATCTTTTACTGTACTTTAAACCCAAATATGTTTCAACTGTACAAAACTGAGTGACTGTTTTTACAAAAATTAGGCTGAGGCGCAGCAAAAGGTTTGGTGAGAACCTGTCCACTCACGTCAGAAGTGAATTACATCAACAGTAAAGACAGTTAATTGCTTCTGACAAACAAGATTTAGGTAACCGATGGAATGCTCGAGTTTTCACTCTGGTTTAATGCATCAGATGTTCGGCTGCTGTCTCGTTTGGAGATACACGGTCCAGTCACCTTATGTGACCGCGGTCCGCGGTCTATGTTCAGCTTCAACTGCAGTAACCACTCACCCCCCCCCCCCCCCCCCACCATGAACCATGGATCTTGCCGTTGGTGGGGAGGCTTGCGTGCCTCAGCGATACAGGCAGCCGTACCGTAGGTGCAACCACACCGGGGGAGGGGTATCAGTTGAGAATCCAGACAAACGTGTGGTTCCTGAAGAGGGGCAGCAGCCTTTTTAGTAGTGGCAGGGGCAACAGTCTGGATGATTGACTGATCTGGCCTTGTAACACTAACCAAAACGGCCTTGCTGTGCTGGTACTGCGAACGGCTGAAAGCAAGGGGAAACTACAGCCGTAATTTTTCCCGAGGGCATGCAGCTTTACTGTATGGTTAAATGATGATGGCGTCCACTTGGGTAAAATATTCCGGAGGTAAAATAGTCTCCCATTCGGATCTCCAGGCGAGGACTACTCGAGAGGACGTTATCAGGAGAAAGAAAACTGGCGTTCTACGGATCGGTGCGTGGAATGTCAGATCCCTTTATCGGGCGGGCAGGTCAGAAAATTTGAAAAGAGAAATGGATAGGTTAAAGTTTTAGTGGGAATTAGTGAAGTTCGGTGGCAGGAGGAACAAGACTTTTGGTCAGATGAATACAGGGTTATAAATACAAAATCAAATAGGGGTAATGCAGGAGTAGGTTCAATAATGAATAAAAAAATAGGAGTCTGGGTAAGTTACTACAAACAGCATAGTGAACGCATTATTGTGGCGAAGATGGACACGAAGCCCACGCCTACTACAAATGGCTCAAATGGCTCTCAGCACTATGGGACTCAACTGCTGAGGTCATTAGTCCCATAGAACTTAGAACTAGTTAAACCTAACTAACCTGAGGACATCACACACATCCATACCCGAGGCAGGATTCGAACCTGCGACCGTAGTGGTCTCGCGGTCCCAGACTGCAGCGCCAGAACCGCGCGGTCACTTCGGCCAGCACGCCTACTACAGTAGTACAAGTTTATATGCCAACTAGCTCTGCAGATGACGAAGAAATTGAAGAAAAGTATGATGAAATAAAAGAAATTATTCAGATAATGAAGGGAGACGAAAATTTAATAGTCATGGTTGATTCGAATTCGGCAGTAGGAAAAGGGAGAGAAGGAAACGTAGTAGGTGAATATAGATTGGGGGTAAGAAATGAAAGAGGAAGCCGTCTGGTGGAATTTTGCACAGAGCACAATTTAATCATAGCTAACACTTGGTTCAAGAATCATAGAAGAATGTTGTATACATGGAAGAAGCCTGTAGATACTGACAGGTTTCAGACAGATTATATTATGGTAACACAGAGAATTAGAAACCAGGTTTTAAATTGTAAGACATTTCCAGGGGCAGATTTGGACTGTAGATTAAAACTGAAGAAAATGCAAAGACGTGGGAATTTGAGGAGATGGGATCCGGATAAACTGAAAGAACCAGAGGTTGTAGAGAGCTTCAGGGAGAGCATTGAGGAACGATTGACAGGAATGGGGGAAGGAAATGCAGTAGAAGAAGAATGGGTAGCTTTCAGGGATGAAGTAGTGAAGGCGGCAGAGGATCAAGTAGGTAAAAAGACGAGGGCTAGTAGAAATCCTTGGGTAACGGAAGAAATATTAAATTTCATTGATGAAAGGAGAAAATATAAAAATGCAGTAAATGAAGCAGCCAAAAAGGAATACAAACGTCTCAAAAATGAGATCGACAGGAAGTGCAAAATGGCTAAGCAGGGATGGCTAGAGGACAAATGTAAGGATGTAGAGGCTTATATCACTAGGGGTAAGATAGATACTGCCTACAGGAAAATTAAAGAGACCTTTGGAGAAAAGTGAACCACGTGTATGAATATCAAGAGCTCAGATGGAAACCCAGTTCTAAGCAAAGAAGGGAAAGCAGAAAGGTGGAAGGAATGTATAGAGGGTCTATACAAGGGCGACGTACTTGAGGACAAGATTATGGAAATGGAAGAGGATGTAGATGAAGATGAAATGGGAGATATGATACTGTGTGAAGAGTTTGACAGAGCACTGAAAGACCTGAGACGAAACAAGGTCCCGGGAGTAGACAACGTTCCATTAGAACTACTGACGGCCTTGGGAGAGCCAGTCCTGACAAAACTCTACCATCTGGTGACCAAGCTGTATGAGACAGGCGAAATAGCCCCAGACTTCAAGAAGAATATAATAATTCCAATCCCAAAGAAAGCAAGTACTTACAGATGTGAAAATTACCTAACTATCAGTTTAATAAGTCACGGCTGCAAAATACTAACACGAATTCTTTACAGAAGAACGGAAAAACTAGTAGAAGCCGACCTCGGGGAAGATCAGTTTGGATTCCGTAGAAATATCGGAACACGTGAGGCAATACTGACCCTACGACTTGTCTTAGAAGCTAGATTAAGGAAAGGCAAACCTACGTTTCTAGCAATTGTAGACTTAGAGAAAGCTTTTGACAATGTTGTCTGGAATACTCTCTTTCAAATTTTGAAGGTGGCAGGGGTGAAATACGGGAACGAAAGGCTATTTACAATTTGTGCAGAAACCAGGTGGCAGTTATAAGAGACGAGGGAAATGAAAGGGAAGCACTGGTTGGGAAGGGAGTGAGACAGGGCTGTAGCGTCTCCCCGATGTTATTCAATCTGTATATTGAGTAAGTAATGAAGGAAACAAAAGAAAAATTCGAAGTAGATATTAAAATCCATGGATGAGAAATAAAAACTTTGAGGTTTTCCGATGACATTGTAATTCTGTCAGAGACAGCAAAGGACTTGGAAGAGCAGCTGAACGGAATGGATAGTGTCTTCAAAGGAGGATATAAGATATCCATCAACAAAAGCAAAACGAGAATAATGGAAATTAGTCGAATTAAATCGGGTATGCTGAGGGAATTAGATTAGGAAATGAGACACATAAAGTAGTAAATGAGTTTTGCTATTTGGGGAGCAAATTTACTGATGATGGTCGAAGTAGAGAGGATATAAAATGCAGACTGTCCATGGCAAGGAAAGCGTTTCTGAAGAAGAGAAATCTGTTAACATCGAGTATAGATTTAAGTGCCAGGAAGTCGTTTCTGAAAGCATTTGTACGCAGTGTACCCATGTATGGAAGTGAAACGTGGACGATAAATAGTTTGGACAAGAAGAGAATAGAAGCTTTCGAAATGTGGTGCTACAGAAGAATGCTGAAGATTAGATGGGTAGATCACATAACGAATGAGGAGGTGTTGAATAGGATTGGGGAGAAGAGAAGTTTGTGGCACAAGTTGACTAGAAGAAGGGATCGGTTGGTAGGACATGTTCTGAGGCATCAAGGGATCACCAATTTAGTATTGGGGGGCAGCGTGGAGGGATAAAATCGTAGAGGGAGACCAAGAGATGAATACACTAAGCAGATTCAGAAGGATGTAGGTTGCAGTAGGTACTGGAAGATGAAGAAGCTTGCACAGGATAGAGTAGCATGGAGAGCTGCATCAAGCCAGTCTCAGGACTGAAGACCACTACAACAACAACAACAAACACTCACGGATGGCAGATGGCAGCACTAGCAGTGGAGCGTGTATAAATCGGCTCTCGGGGACGCGGATACACCGTGCAGTCGTTCCCGTAACGTGTGAACGGAGCGATTTATCTGACGTCCAAACGGACCTAATCATCGGCTTTCGAGCCAAGGGTGGAAGCATTTCCGAAACGATTAAGCTTGTAAACTATTCTCGTGCCGCCGTGATTAAAGTATAACGTACGTGCCAAAATAGGACTATCCAAAGCCGGTACTGAGACAATGTGGTGCACAACGGGTCAAAAATGATAGGGGAGAACGATGACTGCGGAGATGTTACGAGCGAATACACGTACAACTGTTGAGCAACTGTCCACCCAGATGAACCAAGGGACTATCAACAGTGTTTTCCCAACAACCATTCAGCGGAGGTTGTAGCTTGACGGCCTCAGCAGCTGGCGGCTGGTACATGCACCCACGCTGGCTTCTGTTCATAGGCGACGAAGACTTGAATTTGCACTCCAGTGCCCAAATGGATGTCAAGTGATTGTCAACAAGTTGTCTTTTCCAGTAAATCACGTTTTAAGCTCCACTGGACTGAAAGCAAATACCTTGCAACAATCGTCCGAAGGGTCCAGGCAAGGAGGAGAGAGCCTTCTGGTCTGGGGAGTGTTTTCGTGGCATTCCCTGGGTGATCTCGTCATTCTGGAAGCAACAGTGGAGTAGCACAAGTACACAACTATCCATAGGGGCCACGTGCAACCCTATATGCAATATGCGTCATCTACCAGAAGGACAGTGCAATGTGTCACACAGATCACATTGAACATGGGTGGGTCGAAGAGCGCCAGGATGAGTTTACCTTCTCCCCTTGCCACCAAACGGATCCTTCATTTGCTAACTATCCCTATCAGTAGTTAGTGCCTTCCGTAGTTTGAATCTTTTATTTAGCTGGCAGTAGTGGCGCTCGCTGCATTGCAGTAGCTTGAGTAACGAAGATTTTTGTGAGGTAAGTGATTTGTGAAATATATAGTTTAATGTTAGTCAGGGCCATTTTTTTGTAGGGATTATTGAAAGTCAGATTGTGTTGCGCTAAAAATGTTGTGTGTCAGTATAAGCCCAGTTTTGAATAATTGTTCAAAGGGGACGTTTCATATGTCGACCCTTAGCCGAGGATACCTCACTGGAATCTTCTGATTTTTTTCTTGTAGTTTGTGTAATTAGAGTAGATTTTGTTTGTTGCTAGCGCGTAATTGTAGAGAGAATCTCCTATGTAGTTGCAGTCTTTCATTGTTGTACATTAAAACAGGTGTGGCACGCATGTAAATCTGCACCAAGTATTTCGCAGCTGCGCTTGCAATTAACTAGATATTATTTTCAATACTATGTTAATATGTTTTGTTATTTTGCTCTTCAAATTGTGCTTTTCTGTGTTATCGTGTGAAATATTGTGACAATAATGGCATGTGAAAAACGTAATACTAAGCTTCAAAGTAAACTGAGAAATGACAGTGAAGACGAAAGCAGCGTGTTAGCACCGCAGAGTAATGAATTAACTAATGTTCAAAGTAGTAACTTGGTAATTGTGTATAGGGAAATGGAGCGGGCTGCAAATAATGGTGTAGGCAGTGAAACAATTAGTGAACAGGGAAGCATTATCGATCGATCGGTCGGCAACAGCTCGCCTCAGGAATCCGAAATGACAGAACACAATATTGCAACTACTGTAGACTCAGGTTTTGGGTCCTCACCGTTTCCTCAAATGAGTCAAGACACATTTTCTGCTTGTCAAAACGTGAATGTTGCCAGTGAAAATGCACTGCCAAAAAGCATAGAGAAACACATTCCAGACACTAATACATTATTATTGCAATTAATGCAACAAATTGAACAAAATCAGAGACAAACACAGCAAAAGCTTCAAAAGTTAGACACAATGGAACAACACCAGAGACAAACACAGCAACAGTTAGACATAATGGAACAAAATCTTCGGAAGTTAGACACCACACTTGAACAAACACGTGAAGATTTAACTACTGAGTTACATAACATTGAATCGAAATGTCAAAAAGTCTGTAATGACGTAAAAACACAAATTTGTGAGCATTTCCAACCTATTTTTTCGCGTCATGAAAATGCATTACAGAATCGCGAAGCAGCCGTAAAAGAACTGCAAACCATTGTTCATGAAAATCACGACACCTTGCAAGCTAAAATTGACTCAGTTGCATCTACCGATTCGGTTACGCAACTTGCAAAAACTCAGGAAAACTTAAAGGACACAGTAGATACCATTTCAACACAAATGGACACTCTGAATCTTGGTTCAGAAGAACTCACAGAGGAAATAATTTCACTAACGGATAAAGTAGCCGAACTTTCAGATCAGTTCACTAACTTATCTACAAAGGTAGATGATGATCTGAATGACACAAGACCTGTAGCCTTCACGGACACTGAAGAGTATGAACAAATTAGAAAATTCAAACAGAATCAAAATCAAATCAATACACAGTACAAAAGAGAAATCCGGGAAGTAAAAGTTCAGTTAGCACAAGTAATACAAGAATTTCATATTTCAGAGGACACTCGCACTCCAGTACGGGAAGAGGGACATAAAAGTACGGAGCAACCACAAAATAATAACACAGGACACTTCGGAAATTATGAAAGAAATTGGCAAGGCGCATTGAATTTTGAGATGGAACCGCCGAAACGAAGTAACAATGAGCGATGTGCGACTCGCCGACATGATGATTTTGACTATAAGCTGTTCATTACTACACGTAAATTCAAAACATTTAAGAATTCTGACAACGACATTCATCCACAAGCATGGCTTCATCAATTCTCTCATTGTTTTCCTCCCAACTGGTCATTAGAGCACAGATTAGAATTTATGTATGGCTACTAAGAGAATGAACCAGCTGTAAGAATGCGATCGGTCATTCACGATTGTCACAGTGAAGGAGAATTTTATCATGCCTTCCTCTCAGCATATTGGTCTCAAGCTACACAAGACCGAGTAAAACATAGCATCATAATGATGAAACATTTCGAACAATCTGAATTTTCCAGTCTTGTGAAATATTTTGAAGACATTTTGCACAAGAATCAGTACCTGTCAAACCCATACAGCCCTTCAGAACTCATCCGCATTTGCTTAATCAAATTACCTGAACATTTACGACATATTATTTTGGCAGGACGTTGCAAAGGTGACATTGAAGCTTTTCAGGGACTTTTACAAGAATTGGAAATTGACACTGACAATCGCGGAATGCGAAAACAGGAACACAACAATTACAGGTCACATCCGACGCAATTCCGCGATGAAAGAAATAATAACTGGACACGACAAAGCTATTCTCACAACACAAATCATGACCAAAACAGACACCACCCGTATGACAACCGTTGGCAGAGTAATAATAGTTACAGAGAAAGATCGCATTTCTGTACTAATGAATATGACAGAGATTACCATAGAAACAGACAATATGGGAACAAAAACAATTATTATCAAGGGAGACAGAATAACTTCAGATGCGACAGTTCAACGCGCAGTTACGATTCTGGGAGAAATTCTCCGCCACATGACCAACAAACAAGAAACTATGTAAACTACCGACAAAACGACAGACCTGAATTCTATCAGAACTGGCGGGATTCAAACACAGCAGGGCGCTCTCGACAAGGTGAATTTGTAGAAGTTAGGTCCCCTGATCCCAATAACGACGCACGCCAACAAAGAGACAGACAATGACTCGCACCGCAGGCAGCCACGTGCACCGGCTGGCTCAGGGAAAAATTACATAGGCGCTAACCTTGAGAAAAATTTTAGCATTCTTTACCGATGTACCATATACCACATGATAATTCCACTGAAGCTGAAACTCTGCGTACTAGGAATAGTAAAGATTTACACCACATTTCACATGTAAAACCGTTTATTGAAAGATAATCTGCTTTTTAACTTTGCCTTTGCCATAAAACTTTTCACTTCACATTTCTAGGATGCATTGTCAGACTTAGAAACTGTTACCATGCAACATTGTTTGAAGTTAAATATCCAGTCAAGAACCAAGAGAACTTATTTAAACAGAAATTACGAATGCATTGTTATTGTGAGCAGACGACACAATGTTGTTATTTGTACATTCTTGCTTGTTAGTTGCACGATTACGTAACGACTATAAGGCTCACATACTTAGAACATTTACCGGTACTGCTAATGAGATTTTAATGCAACGTTTTCGCTTACTTGAAAATACATTCTGGATTTAAAGTACTTTCTGTGAGATACCAGATGACACAGTGGTTAGTTTATGTGACAGCTACACGATTTTATCACAACGCTACTAATGAGCGACAGTTTACAATGTTGCTTTTGTGGTGTATCTGTTTTATATCTGCACAGTTTTCTGAATTATTCTGGAAAGTAAAACTTGTCTTAGTAGTAACATTTGTGGTATAGCTACAATGAGACTGCCTTTTCCGTAGCACAACAACACGTCACAGCACAGTACTTTCTTCATCATGGCAATAAGCGTAATAACTAAGATATCTATACGCAAAGCATTTCACTTTTGTTTATCATCAGGTAAGTACATTGACTTCTGCAGAACTTGGCTTTCGGAGGACGATAACTATGACACTTCCACAGAGATTATCTTACAACAAGACGCACAGTTTAGCGCTACAGTACACGTATTTGAGTGATTCATTTTGTACTTAAAACATTTATTGTTAAAGATATTTGAAGTACAATGATACAAAGGTTTTCCATGATACATTTCATTCCATTGCTGTAATCTGTAACACCTGAGGGTATAATTACATTAATCCTCAGGGGGGTACACGCTTACTTTGTGTACCATGTGTTTGGCAAGCACAAGGAGCACTAGCTAATATGGTATTTGCTTATACAACTTTACACATCGGTATCATATTTCTCTAACACATAAAATACACAGCTATCTGATTATTTAAACAGAGAAACAAACAATTTTTACTATGTCAGTGACAGATGTTTAGCAATTACGCAGTTGGATAACTTCACACTTATGAAATTGTATTTCATCTGTATTTTGTGAACTGTTCATATTTTTTCAGACCCATTGTGATATTATGAGAGCTTTGAATGATATATTTGGTATGGGATCACGATTTTTAAAGTATGTTTGAGGCAGATGACACTTTTGACATGAGCAGAGAATATTTTTAGGTTTTGAAATTATTGGAGGAAGCTACGACGATTTTGAGAGTTGACTGAGGTGTTATGATGTTATTATTATGATGACTATGTGTATTATGCTGTTGCGGTATGTTGATGATCAATAAGCTGATGCTATATGAGTTATTTGATTAAGCTACATATGTGTTGTGATGAAATATTGAAGAAGTGTCGACGAATAAGATAAGAAATAATGAGTAGTGGTTAGGGACTCTGGTTTGTGAAAAAGGTTTTTGGAAACCAAGAAACGTACTTTAAGAGTTACGAAATGTATGTAAATACGTGAATGTATTACAATGCCGATGAAAATTTTTTGGACTCTGTTATATCAATAGGATTTTGTTTCTACAGATTTGTAACGCAAATTGTTGACCTGTGAAATATTTTTATATGAGACTGTCACTGTAGCGGAAACTGCTGTCGTAAATATTTCCGTAAGAAAGTTAAGTGACCACCTGCACGTAATGCGTCGTGGGCACCCAGCTGTGTCAGATGCCTGGAGAAAAAGCCATTAGTGTGTGCCTTTTCAGAGGCACAGGTAGAAAAAAAAAGGGGAGGCCATTATCCTCGCTATTGACATTCCTTTGTAGAAAGCATCGCACATACGAAACGCTCAAACTTGAAAACATATGATTATATTGTAGAGCTCTAAATTTATGATACTTACTAAAATTCCTAATGAAATGATGAGAAACATTTCACGGCTATTGTCTTGCTAGTCGAGAGAAATGCCATATGGCTTGCTTTATGTATTTATTTACTCATTTTGTTTAATATCTAGTTTCTAGATGCACTGCAGCATTGGTTAAAATAAAATTTAATAGATGTACTAATACAAATATTTTATGCCTACAGATCCAGTAAATAATTTTATGATCTATTAAAAAAAACGGAGGAGCATAAAAAGACATTTCCCTTCACAGGAATTGCATACGGAATTTTCTTTTCAACTACTTGGTAATTATTTTGGTAGAATAACTTCTTGTGGTGCACCACTTTAATTACATAGACTTTAAGATGTGAATATACATTTCCCTTGTCTGCATTGTTACTTTTAATGTAATATTTTTTCTGCTTGAGCTATGTCATGTTCAGATATAAGTTATTGCATTTGCTGCTGCTGTTTGCCAGGCATAGTAGTACTAAATTACACTTTGTATTACTCTATTAAGCTAGTTTTACTACTGATTTATTTTTCTTGTTGCTGCACATTGGCTCATATTAGTTGTAATGTGGCATTGCTTGGTAATTTAGATTTACTGTAGCTTGCTTTGCAATTTTCCATTTTTTTTTGTCATTGCTGTTTGTGTTAATTGTTTTGTGCTGCTGCATTGCCTCGTCCCTTAGTTTAGCATCTGAGCTCAGTAGATTTAAGTTAGCTTAAGATGGGGTAGGCTATGTAAGAGAACGAGTTGTGATCAATAGAAAGAAATGCATTGAGAAGCTATAAGAAAATGGTTTGGCCAAAAAAGTATTTTGAAAGAGGATACGAACCAAAAAAGTAGGGTTTAGGGACAACAGGTTTAGGTAGGATTTTTTTGGAAATAAATAATGAGGTAAGAAATATGTGAACATATAAACACAGAAAGCATGCTTGGATAGGATTTTTTGTGGAATCAAATGTTTAAATAAGACGAAAGATCTATGGAATGAAGTTTATAGGTTGGACTGCAGTACCAAATGTTACACTGAAAACAAACCCTGTCCTTTCCTCTTGTGTTATTCTGCTATGTGTTTGTGTACTCTTGTATATTTGTGTTTTTCCTGTCTTTATGTGTTTAGCTGATATGAGTTACGTTGTAGAATTTTTCTAATACTATGTTATTTACTTTGTAAAGATGTTTAGACATTATTTATCTGTTCTGTTTTAATGCTCATGTGTGAAGATGATGTTTCAAAAGTTATTCTGATCTTTTATATATGTACTTATGTCATAATTCTTGTAACACTGATGTATGTGTTTATTCCGATTCTTTTGTAAAGCCTGTACTACAAATCTTATCTGTATTGTTATGTTATTTACGATGTATTTTGTACCTTTGTTATTGTATTCTTATGTTATAAAATTGTAATTGACACCAGTTCATCAAATTAAGTAACTTGTAAGTTAAATTTCACTGCACACGTTTCTGTTGGTCATATTATATGGACAATATGTGAGAAGTAGGGACTCATAGTGTTTGCACGTGTGTTAATAATTCAGCAAGGGACTGGATAACAAAATTGCTGGTTCTAAGGACAATTAAAAAAAAATTTGTGAGTGCACAAGTGGTGGTTTATGGACTTGCTATATTGTCCGCAAGACTCTTCGATGGTGATTGTGCACCTGCACAGTCACAACAGATGGCTGCTGGCCATTTCTACAAGGACTACAGTGGGTCTACACCTTTGCTGACTCACCAATACCATTATTTCTACAAGGACTGCAGTGGGTCTGCGCCTCTGATGGCCCACCAATAACATAATCTCTACCAGGACTACAGTGGGTCCACTCTGCGATGACCTACCTACTAATATTCTTCAAAACTTCGACTGACTCTGCTGTGGGTTTGCTCTGTTATGGCCCATTACCTCTCTGCATGTCAAGAGTCAGCACTGTCTTTCCGTTGGGAGGACAACACTACTTCTTCAAGATTGCATGGAAATCCTCTACTTCCTTGTGCATGGTCTTTTACTGCTCAGACTTTGAGAAAAGAAACGGCAGTTTTACTGTGATGAATGATCAGGACTGTCTTTATGGACTGTGAGAAAATTTTAGCTTTAGACCAACATTGTATTAATATGTGTGTGCATTTGATATCTTTCTTACTGTAATTATGAAAAATTTTTTCAAATCTGTATTAGCCAGTGCCCAAAACAATTTGTAAAATTTTTTGTGGGGAGCATGGGGGCTATGTAAGTAGGCTGTTTATGTTTTCTTATTGGCAACGTTACGTAGCGCTCTGTATGAAAATCACTGGCTGTGCTGTGTGCAGTCTGTGGCTAGTTTGCATTGTTGTCTGCCATTGTGGTGTTGGGCAGCGGCAGCTGGATGTGAACAGCGCGTGGCATTGTGCAGTTGGAGGTGAGCCGCCAGCAGTGGTGGATGTGGGGAGAGAGATGGCGGAGTTTTGAAATTTGTAAGACTGGATGTCATGAACTGCTATATATATTATGACTATTAAGGTAAATACATTGTTTGTTCTCTATTAAAATCTTTCATTTGCTAACTATGCCTATCAGTAGTTAGTGCCTTCCGTAGTTTGAATCTTTTATTTAGCTGGCAGTAGTGGCGCTTGCTGTATTGCAGTAGCTTGAGTAACGAAGATTTTTGTGAGGTAAGTTATTTGTGAAAGGTATAGTTTAATGTTAGTCAGGGCCATTTTTTTGTAGTGATTATTGAAAGTCAGACTGCGTTGCGCTAAAAATATTGTGTGTCAGTATAAGCACAGTCTTGAATAATTGTTCAAAGGGGACGTTTCAAGTTGTCCGGGGTGGGAGGTAATGCCTGAAATTTGGTATTATCGGCATACCTTGACACTACCGATCACGGAATATTGAATTCTCTAGCGATTTCCGAAATGGAATGTCCAATGTGTGTAACTCCAACTAGCATTCCACGCTAAAGGGGCCTATTAATTCCCGTCGTGTGGCGATAATCAGGTCGGAAGCCTTTTCACGTGAATCCCCTGAGCACAAATAACATATCTGCCAAAGCAGTGCCCTTTTGTACCTTTTGCAGGCGATTCTACCGCAATCGGTATACGTGTATATCGTCCTCCCATGCCTTTTGTCACCTGAGTGTGCGGCCACTGTGGCCGAGTGGTTCTAGGCGCTACATTCCGTAACCGCGCTGCTGCTACGGTCGCAGGTTCGAATCCTGCCTCTGGCATGGATATGTGTGTTGTCCTTAGGTTAGCTAGGTTTAAGTAGTTCTAAGTTCTAGGGGACTGATGACCTCAGAAGTTAAGTCCCATAGTGCTTAGAGCCATTTGAACCACTTTTCACCTGAGCCTACGCTGAGACGACAGACTGAACAAACTGTGATAAAAGGGCAAGTGTGTAACCTTTGGGTTTTTGCAGTGATGTGTCTTTTGCCAGATGTTTTGATGATGGCATATTACAGAGATTTTCACTACAGTTGAGGTATTTTCACAGAAACAATGACAATTTGGGTAACAAATCTAAAAAATCCAGGATCCCTCTAGCCTTGGGAACTCTGAGCATCGGCATTCAAGTAGGATTATTTGACTCCGGCAAAAGAAGTAGCTGTCCTCATCCCCGACCCAGTCAAATGCCCTAAGGACGACAGTTGTTAATATTGTATTTTCCAAAACAAACACAGATCACTTCCTCTTTGCGACAGACGATGGGAGAAAACCACACTACGGATACCCCGTGATGCTCTCGGGAATCCGTCACGCGGTACTGTTCGCATCTCTGGGGAAGGTGAACAGAATCCAACCTACTATTTCCCATGGTGTTTTCGAACAGACAGTTCTCTCAGCGTCAACCGCAGATGCACGGGTTATGTGATGAACGATTTCTGGCAAATAGTGTTGAACTTGGCATTTTGGCATCTTGCCTTCTCGCAATTAGCACTCGTAACGCTGCAACTCTCGTAGCACTCGAATTTATTGTGCAATTTCTTAGCACCATCTTCACTATCTGATCAAATGCATCCGGCCACCACTACCTAATTTGGATGGGACAGTTAGATGTGACGAGAGATGGACCTGGGAATATAAAAAGAATCAAGGAGTACCGTGTCGTCAATGTTGAAGTAATAACCGTAGAATAGGTCTATCAGGATAGCTTCGTGACTTCCAACGTCGACTATTCATTGGACAGTACCTGAGCAACGAACTTCTGAGGGACATTTGAACCCTTCCAAAACTGTCCAAACCAACTTGGTGTGAACACGGAGGAACAAGGACAGATAAATCACTACGAGGCGGGCCTCGTGTAATGACGGACGTGGACGATCGAGCATTTTGGAGGGTGGTTGCAAAAACTGGTAAGAAATCAGTGGAAGAGCTCACTCGTGAGCTCCAAAGTGTTACTGGCAGTCCAGCTAGCACAGACTGCATAGTGAGCTCCTAAGGACGGGTTATAAGGTGCGACACCACTGGACAGTCGATGATTGGAAACGAGTGGTTTGGAGTGATGGATCACTCTACACCCTGTGACAATTTGATGTAAGGGATCTGGCTTAGCGAATGCCTGGAGAAAGTTACCTGTCGTCACGTGTAGCGCCTCGAGTATGGAGGAGGTGAGATACGGTGTGGGAGTGTTTTTCTTGGTTTGGACGTGGCCTCCTTATTTCACTTAAGATAACGCCGAATGTGGAAGGGTATGAACACATCTCAAAGTGTTGTGCACTGTGTAGAGAAACAATTCGGAGACGATGGTTGTTTCAGCATCACAATATACCCTGTCACAAATCAGATTCTGTGCGGCTATCGTTGACGGCCCACAACGTCCCTGAAATGGACTGGCCTGCACAGAGCCCCGACTTGAACCCGATGGAATAAGGTTGGGGTCAGTTAGAACGTCGACATCGCTCCAGATTCCGGCGTCCTTTACCCCTACCTTCTCTGATTTGAAGAACGGTGGAATGCCGTTCCTCGACAGATGTCCAGAGACCTCATCGAAAGTGTCTGCACAAGAGTACGCGTAGTCACAAAGGCGATAGATGGATACACACCGTAGTAATGAAATCTACGTGGTTTTGGGATAGTTTTGAACAGCTAGTGTGTAGCTATTGAGATTCGATTGTGGTTCTATAGGATTTCCGTTGTTACAAAGGTTTCCTCGAGTAGCCGACTCCAATAGCAGTGTCGCTACCATAGTAATACACTGGAGCGCCAAAGAAACTAGTATAGGCATGCGTGTTCAAATATAGAGATATGTAAACAGGCAGAATGTGGAGCTGCGGTCGGCAATGCCTGTACAGGACAAGTGACTGACGCAGTTGTTAGATCGGTTATTGCTGCTACAATGGCAGGTTATCAAGATTTAAGTGAGTTTGAACGTGGTGCTATAGTCGGCGCGTGAGCGATTGGACACAGCACATCCGAGGTAGCGGTGAAGTGAGGGTTTTCCCCTATGACCATTTCACGAGTGTACCGCTAATATCAGGAATTCAGTAAACCATCAAATCTCCGACATTTCTGCGTCCGGAAAAATATCCTGCAAGAACGGGACCAACGACGACTGCAAATTGCTGCAGATTTCAATGCTGGGCCATCAATGTCAGCGTGTGAACCATTCAACGACACATCATCGATATTTGCTTTCAGAGCCGAAGGCCCACTCGTGTACCCTTGATGATTACACGACACAAAGCTTTACGCCTTGGCTGGGCCCGTCAACGCCGGCTCTGGACTGTTGACTGTAAACACGTTGCCTGGTCGGACGAGTGTCGTTTCAAATTGTATCGAGCGGATGGACGTGTATGGACATGGAGACAACCACATCACTCCATGGACCCTGCGCGTCAGCAGGGGACCGTTCAAGCTGCTGGAGTCTCTGCAATGGTGTAGGGCGCGTGCAGTTGGAGTGATACAGGATCCGTGATAAACCTGCTACGACTCTGACCGGTGACACCTACGTAAGCATTCTGTCTGATATCCTGCATCTACTCATCTCCATTGCACATTCCGACGAACTTGGGCAATTCCAGCAGGAAAATGTAACGCCCCCCCCCCCCGCCCTCCCCCCCCCCCCCCCCCCCCCGCACACACACGTCCAAAATTGCTACAGAGTGGACAGAGTGGTTCCAGGATCCAGGAACACTTTTCTGAGTTTAAGCTCTTCCACTGGCCACCAAACTCCCCCAGATATGAATATTATTGAGGATATCTAGGATGCCTTGCAACGTGCTGTTCAGAAATCTCTACCCCTTCGTACTCTTCCGGATTTATGGACAGCCCTGCAGGATTCATGGTGTCAATTCCCTTCAGCACTACTTCAGACATTAGTCAAGCCCATGCCACATCGTGTTGCGATGCTTCTACCTGCTGGCAGGGGCCCTCCACGACATCAGGCAGGTGTACCAGTTTCGTTGGCTCTTCAGTGTGTAACCAACTCTATTTTCAGCGCTAACATTGCAGCGGATAGATGCTGACCCATCGCAGTGCTTAAGATGACACACAGACTCTCCAGTCATTACGAAATTTGGTCTCCTTCCTTAATTATACTACGAAAGACTGACTGAAAATGGTTCAAGTGGCTCTGAGCACTATGGTACTTAACATCTGAGGTCACCAGTGCCCTAGAACTTAGAACTGCTTGAACCTAACTAACCTAAGGACATCACACACATCCATGCCCGAGGACTGACTGACTTACGCGTGAACGAGGTGGTTGTACAGTGACATTTTCAGATCAACGGGAAGCAGATGGTGTCTGGCGGGGCTCTGTTCAGTGACGCCTCTCTCGACAGCGCCGAGCAGTGGGGCAGAATTCTGTTTTCCCCGCTGCTTCTGTTTACTTTCGCTGACAGCACAGCGTGGCATGGAGCCGACAGGCGTACAGCGGGCCGGACAGACAGAACCGTAACTCTGCGGCGGGCGCGTGGCGGCCCCGAGCGGCGGCGCGCGGCGATCAATACGGGCGCGGCTCGGACCAGCGCGGCGGGTGGGATTAGCCCCGCCTCGGCCCTCGGGTCAGCCCCGCCAGCGGCAAAACTGTGCGGCCTCCACTGCCGACGTGCAGCCGGCGTCAGAGAAAGTTCTGTTTTATCCTGCGGCCCACTGGCGTCCAAGGTAGCCTACTGGAAGAACGGCGTGCACAATTTCAGAGTGTATTCAACCGCTGATGTAGAGTCACTCTTGTTCTCTCAGCTTACCGAACTCCTAAACACGAAACTAAAACTAAAGTCCACCATCAGGTCAAGAGGAACGAGCTATGCCATCCTGCCGCCGTGTCATCTTTTGACAGATGGCTTCATTCGGATGGAGCATGAAGGGACTTGGGGAGGGCACAATGCTCTCCCAACCGTTGTCGGGTTTTGTGACATTGGAGCCGACTCCTCAGCTGGCACGCCAAATCTGACTGGACCACATTCTGGTCCTCCTACACAAAGAAAAATCCCTGGCAGTATTCTGCTTGGCAGTGAGACACGCTGACCATTCAGTATCTGTCACCCCAGGAGAAATTATGCTACCGTGTGACACCGCCCCTGGTCTTGATCATGCTCAGTGTTCAGAGAGGAAGTTCTTCAGGAGTAATACACTAAACAGCCCAAAAAACTGGTACACATGCCCAACACCTTGTAGGGCTCCCACGAGCACGCACAAGTGCAACAACACGAGGTGCTATGGACTCGATTAATGTCTGAAGTAGTGCTGGAGGGAACTGACACCATGACTCCTTCAGAGCCATAAATCCGTAAGAGTACGAGGGGGTGGAGATCTCTTCTGAACCGCACGTTGCGAGATGTCACAGATATATTCAATAATTTTCATGTCTGGGGAGTTGGATGACCAGCGGAAGCGTTTAAACTAAGAAGAGTGTTCCTGGAGCCACGCAGTAGCAATTCTGGACGTGTAGTCTGTCGCATTGTCCTGCTGGAACTGCCCAAGTCCGTCGGAATGCACAATGGACATGAATGGATGCTTATGTGGGCGTATCTAGACGTATCAGCGTCCTATATTTTCCAACCGCACCCGCCTCACACCATTACAGAACCTTCAACAGCTTGAACAGTCCCCTGCTGGCATGCAGCGCCCATGGATTCATGAGGTTTTCTCCATCCCGCACACATCCACCCGCTCGATACAATTTGAAACGAGACTCGTCCGATCAGGAAACATATTTCCAGTCATCAACAGTCCAATGACGGTGCTGACGGGCTCAGGCGAAGCGTGTCATTCAGTCATGAAGAGTACACGATTGGGCCTTCGGTTTCGAAACCCCATATTGATGATGATTCGTTGAATGGTTCGCACGCTGACACTTGTTGGTGGCTCGGCATTGAAATTTGTAGCAATTTACGAAAGGGTTGCACTTCTGTCAAGTTAAACGATTCTCTTCAGTCGTCGTTGGTACCGTTTTTGTAGGATCTTTTCCGGCCGTAGCGATGTCGGAGATTTGACTCTTTACCGGATCCCTGATATTCACCGTACACTCTTGAAGTCATCGCTACCTCGGAGATGCTGTGTGCTGCCTATTACACCACGTTCAAACTTACTTAAATCTTGATAACCTGGCATTGTAGCAGCAATAGCCGATCTAACAGCTGCGCGAGACACGTGTTGTCTTATATAGGCATTGCCGACCGCAACCCCGTATTCTGCCTGTTTATACACACATCAAAAATTTTTGCATCACCGCGGTTCCTAGAACTCCTGAAGACAGACGTTGACTGTGGACATTGCATCGCAGACACAGTCCCTTTTACTGTTCAGAGATGTCACAAAACCCACCCGAAGATGTAAGCAACCATGCATTAGCAGCGCTCATTAGACGAAGGGGGCCCGACACCCGATCGGTTCCAACCATTCCACCAGCATGGAGGTACACGGTTCGTGTTGTCTGCAGTTCACTCATGCCTAGATTGTCAATACCGTGGTTCGGTCGCGTCCGCATTGTTACCTTGTGCCAGGAAAGGCTTTCAACACGGGAAGTGTGCAGGCGTCTCGGAGTGAACCAAAGCGACGTTGTTCGGACGTGGAGAAGATACAGAGAGACAGAAACTGTCGATGACATGCCTCGCCCAGGCCACCAAAGGGCTGCTGCTGCAGTGAATCACCGCTACCTACTGATTATGGCTCGGAGGAACACTGACAGCAACGCCACCACGGTGAATAATGGTTTCGTGCAGCCACAGGACGTTGTGTTACGACTCAAACTGGGCACAGTAGGATGGATGATGCCCAACTTCACTCCCAACGTCCATGGCGAGGTCCATCTTTGCAACCAAGACACCATGCAGCGCTACAGATAGACCCTACAACATGCCGAATAGACCGCTCAGGATTGGCATCACGTTCTCTTTACCGAAGAGTGTCGCACATGCCATCAGCCAGACAACCGTCGGAGAAGTGTTTGGAAGTAACCCGGTCAAGCTGAAAGCCTTATACACACTGTCCAGCGGGTGCAGGAAGGTGGAGGTTCCCCGCTGTTTTGGGGTGGCATTATGTGGGGCAGACGTACGTCGTCGGTGATCATGGGAGTCGCCTTAACGGCTGTGCAATACGTGAATGCCATTCTGCGACCGATAGTGCAGCATATTGGCGAGGCATTTGTCTTCATGGACGACAATTCGCGCTCCCATCGTGCACATCTTGTGAATGACTTCCTTCAGGATAACGACATCGCTTGACTAGAGTGGACAGCATGTTCTCCAGACATGAACCCTATCGAACATGTCTGGCTTAGATTGAAAAGGGCTGTTTATTGACGGCGTGACCCACCAATCACTCTGAGCGATCTATGCCGAATCGCCGTTGAGGAGTGGGACAATCTGAACAAACAGTACCTTGATAAACTTGCGGATAGTGTGCGACGACGAATACAGGCATGCATCAAAGCAAGAGGACGCACTACTGGGTATTAGAGGTACCGGAGTGTACAGCAATCTGGACCATAACCTCTGAAGTTCTCGCTGTATGGTGGTACAACATGCAATGTGTGGTTTTCATGACCAATAAAAAGGGCGGAAATGACGTTTATGTTGATCTCTATCCCAATTTTCTGTACAGGTTACGGAACTCTCGGAAGCAAGGTGATGCAAAACTTTTTTTGATGTGTGTATATCACTCGTCCCAGAAACATAGGCTATCACGCAGTAAGGTTGCTGATTCATTCGCCCTTCCAGATAGTCCCAGTCATCTTGCACGGCACCAAGAATGAACGATTAAGCGGGCCAGTCGAGGTTGGATCGGATACCCGCGTGTTTGTGAAACGTGTGTTTCCAGCCCTGTTGTGAAACTCCGAGTGTGTGAAAGATTGCCATCACGCAGAAAACTAATTAAGAGCTAGACACGGCTTGAGAATCTAAGCTCTAATTTACCATGCTCAGCTTTAATGAATAACACGAATCATTTAAGGTCCTAGCTATAGCTTCTGAAGGGGAAGTTTGCACAGATAAATTATTTAATGTGAATGGAAGGTGTTGAACAGAAATAATCTTTCGATAAATACAGTAATTTATTTAGTTAAAATATAGTTATTCCAAATAGGTCATGAATGAATATGAAATGATTTACTAACTCTTTAAGGGAGCTCTAACCAGTTGATAAGAAACTTTTTAGTGTTTTTTGACAACTCAGCAGTGAAAGTTTTGCCATGAAATTCATTTAAGCCTTTTCGCATAGTCTTCCTTCGATTGATTTCATTTTGTTCAGCTTTTCTTTGGGAGCAGAGATTCGGATTCCTTCGAACTTATCAAGCGGATGTCTGAATTACCTTCATGTTTCCTCCACAGCCTCTTCTCGAGAGCAGAATAGTTCCTGGAGAATGCTGAAGTAGTGATGTGCAAAGACCCTAGTATCGCTGATTTCTCTCTCTTCTGGTGTTCAAGGCTGAGCTTGTTTTTTTACCAGCAAATCCGGTACATTTGATTCGAGGGCTGCTCGTTTCACCAACTGTTGAAGGCAATTTTCGGGAAGAGTGTTTCATACAATGTCACATGTTTCTTTATGCCTCTTTCGTGCACGAAACATGTTTGTCTGTCAGTGTTTAGCTGGCAGATTGAAATCTCCCCTAATGATTACGGCACGGGGATTTAAGTGTGATATTTTCTGAGCTTTCTGAGAAGCTTCTTATGATTTAGATACTTACGGGTGACAGAAACATGCTGTTATAGTTTTAGGCGCGTTATTGACGCTTCTTGACCTTGATCTTCTCGCATTCAGACACTGCGTTGACCGTTGGATATTACGAAGTTTTCACGGTAACAAACATGTGGCTACAATTGCTGTCCAGCGTATCGTTGTGGTATATATTCTACGGAGTACTTAATACTTCACTATCGTATATTTCCTCTTTGGCAAATTGGTGACTCTAACGCAAAGAAAAGAAAATAATCCCTTATCAGCTTGCTTCACGTGTTCTTTTACCCAAATAATAGGAGACTAAGGTGAAGTACGCAGCTGAGATGTTCACAGTCAGAGGGCCACAGTCGGTCCTGAGGAAAATGCTACAAATCGAGCGTCACGCTATCATCCCGCTACCGAAGTTAGAGGTCACCACAGAGGTCGACCTCTGAACCTAGGCGAGAGGCCCCATTGGTGCCCATACGGCCCCAGCTTGCATCTGGATGAATCCACTGCACTCAGTAGTTGCCCGCACAGCCACTCTACATCTCAGACAAAACCCCCAGCAAGGAGTCCGAATACGTACCCGAACTTCCTTCGGTACCTAGCAACTGTTGTCTTCGGCAGCTCCATTGCCGTATAACAAGGGAACTCCTGATGAACAACGCCTTTTTTGTGCACATCTCTCCTAAGCAGCGATAACTTACCTAGTCCTACCACCTCATCTGCATCATACTGGTTCAATGTATTTTTAGTAATAGCAAGACTTTGTATCTGTTAAGGCTCGTAGTTACAGTCATACAGCCGGCACCGGCAGTCAGCCCTCTTCTAGGGATTGACCTTTTCCCGGAAGGCATGACAGCTGCCACGTCCTCCACGTCAGACGCCACAGCTAAGGGTAGCCTAAACGAGACAAAATGTCTACAGCCGTCTGATTTGACGTCCAAAGGATTGAGACACAGTAACTGTGAGCTTGCTAAACTACCATTGACAGTTGGTTCTATCACAAGATAAAGCTCTTAAAATAACAATTAAATAAAATTAAAAACAAGTGCTGTTCTGTAGGATACAGTCAAAGGCTAGTTACCACTGGCTTCCACGCGAAAGCATGTAAAGTACGCCGGCCGGAGTGGCCGAGAGGTTCTAGGCGCTACAGTCTTGAGCCGCGCGATCGCTACGGTCGCAGGTTCGAGTCCTGCCTCGGGCATGGATGTGTGTGATGTCCTTAGGTTAGTTAGGTTTATGTAGTTCTAAGTTCTAGGGGACTGATGACCTCAGCAGTTAAGTCCCATAGCGCTCAGAGCCATTTGAACCATGTAAAGAACGTAACTCAGTGCAACTGCGCCTGCTGCTTGCGACCTCATTTAATACCTAGCGCTGATAAGTAGAGACCTGGTGCACTACTGGTTAAAAATTAATTATCTGACAGCGGTACTTAAGTGGCGTTCGTCTACGCTACTGAGTCAACAATGTTCGAGCCTACATCACAGACAAGAGAGAGCCAATTAAAAGCACTACGCTTTATGTCTCTTGTACTAACAAGGATGATATTCCTTGCCAATTTTGCAGCACACTTTTCGGCTTTAACGTATTTCACGAAGTTGTTTCACTTTCCCAATTATTATCTGGTGATATCCTCGTTGTAACTTGGACTTTTTTTTAAGTTAATGTCCTGGTTAGCCAAAAATTGCCTAACATCCACATAAATATTGTAGAACATTCAAATTTCATGTTTTCACTCGTAACTGAAGTTTGTCGATTATTAGTAAGGTCCGCGCAGTGTTATCAGCTTTAATATTTGTGGCTAAATTTCGAAATTTTGGAAAATCGTGGTATGATCTTGTGGAACCAAACTGCTGAGGTCATCGGTCCCTAGGCTTACGCACAACTTATTCTAACTTTAACTTACGCTAAGGACAACACACACACCCATGCCCGAGGGAGGACTCGAACTTCCGACGGGGAGAGCAGCGCGGACCGTGCAAGGCGCCTGAGACCACACGGCTACCCCGCGCCGCATTTGTGGCTACTAACTGACTTTGTAGCGTGTCGCATTAACAGTCGCACGTGAAAAGTAATTACCCTAATGTAAGAGTTATAATTGACTGGCCAGACTAGTTTCTTGGCAGGTACACGCATAATTTCAATACGGCAATCGGTTTTTCAAGGTGAGATATAGCAGGAAATATCGCCTAGCTGGCAGCCGTGTTAGAGATGGCCTTGCACACAACATTCCTCTCATCATCTTCTTTCTTTCCATCCCTCACTTTTCTTCTTTTCGGTCTTTTCTGGTCTTTTCCAGTCAGTAGGCGTTAGTGTCTCGGGTGACACTTAAAGAGTCACTCAGGGGTGATGATAAAACTCGCCGGATTGAACTTAAATTAATACGAAAAAATTTGTGAGATTCTGGCAGAAATACGCAAATGTTCCGAGGCGTAGTCACGTACTAAAGTGAGAAGAGGACAAGAGACAATTCAGATAAGATGAGAATAGAAGCATTTAAAGTGTAATGTTACAGCACAATGCTGAAAATAAGATGGGTAGTTCAGATGCGTAATGAAGAGCACTCCCAAAAGCCCATACACTTCGATTTTACTCTATTTGGCCCCGATCATTCCTATGTTATATGCACAGATTATCCTTCGTTGCTCGTTTAAGCAGATTTTGGCAAAAACGCGTTGAGTACAGATTCCAATGTAACATGAATGCTGGGAATCTGCAAAATGGAAAACGTATAACCGTTTTGCGAGTGATACTTGGAACTCTCTGGTACTCTACGGCTATACGTTGCTATACATGGCGCACCAGAATTCCACCGACAATCTCTCAGAGGTTGTCTGGGGGTTCTATATGAGTATTTCGGTGTGAAGGACCCATAGCCTCCAGCGGCTCGTAACGGAGTTATTGTTGCATTTCGCTAGGTTTCTAGTCCTAATTAGCTTTGTATCTGCATTGCGTTCAAAACAGTGTATAACAGGGTAAATATCGACGGTGTGCACTGTGTTACTTGTTTGAAATCAAACTTGGCCATTCACTGACGGTACCTGCCATTGACTACAGTAACGCTCACTTCACTGTACGCCCTCAAGCTTTCATTTAGTACTGCTCGTTCCTCTTCTGGATCTGTTTTTCTGGCAGTGTTAGTCCCGTTAAATGTGACCTGTGTGGATACGTTTGCTGATGAAGAGTGGTCCAATATGAAACTTGTGGCTGGGTTCACTGAATTTAATGGAAGAGTGGGACAAGGACAACCTTCCGAACTGATCCTCCAATGACGGCAACCACATCACAACAATTTCGCATCTGAACATTGTTGCATTACTCTGTCTTTTGTGTTGTACGTTTCGGTGGTTACAGCATATATTTTGAATGTTTTGAAGGTAGTTTTACAGAAACAATGGTAACTAGGATAAGAAACTAAATAAAAGTGGTAATTACATTATTACTCTGTAACGAGTCACCAGAGACCTTGGTCTCTCTGAACAACCACCAAAAGTTTGTAAATGGACTTCTGGATGTATAGCGGGGCCCCATCAACCAACTCCGAGCGGACTGAACGAAGGGCGCTGCACGCTTTTCAACTCAGTCATCAGCAGCTCGTGATCTTGATGATAAGCATATGCTGATTCTCCATCACGGAGCCCCTGGTACGATTCCCGCCTGGTTCGGGGTTTTCCCTAGTTCTGGATAGTGTGAATGTGTGTGTGTGTGTGTGTGTGTGTGTGTGTGTGTGTGTCTGTGTGTGTGTCGTTCTCGTCATCATCGACACGCACATCGGCCAAGTGGTGTCAAATAAAATTTAAAAAATCGTTGCGGCCAAACTCCCCAGCAGGGGAATCCCGCCCAAGAAAGCCATACAATCTCAACCACAGCCAAAAACACGCCGCCAAGTGAGTCCACTCAAACGAACGACTACGTTCTTACTGTCCAGCTTAGCGGGGTGAAGGCCCATCATCCAACCATAAATATATGTATGCCGTAGTCTGGAACGAAGAAAATAATGAAAAATTTACCAGGCTCCTTTGAGTAGTATTCAGCGTGGTCAGAAACAATCTGCAGAGCTTGTAAGGAGGTTTCAGAGTAGGTGCAAGAACAATATTAGGTACACTGGGTCGTTACCGAGTTAATTAGCATCGAAGTTAGTCAATCAGGCAGTTGCCCTCGCAATTTCAAGCGGCCTGCCAGATAAAATTAGTGTCAGTTGTTCTCACAGCGTATATGGTAGCACACGAGACTGCTCCTGTAGGAAACATAAATATATTGTTATAGACCCATGCAAATCCGTGTCTGGCATAAACGCTTCCGGTTAGTCTGCCTTCTTAGCTGGGTAGTAAAGTGCTTGCCTCCGGTGCAGGGGTCCCGGGTTCAATTCCCGGCCGGGTTGGAGATTTTCTCCTCTCGTGGACTGGGTGTTGTTTTGTCCTCCTCATCTTTCATCCACATCACCGGCACGCAAGTCGCCCAGTGTGGCGTCGACTGAAAGAAGACTCGGCGGCCGAACTTATCTGGGCGGGGTCTCCAAGCCAACAATGCCATACGCTCATTTCATTTCA
This sequence comes from Schistocerca americana, assembly GCF_021461395.2. Taxonomy (NCBI): domain Eukaryota; kingdom Metazoa; phylum Arthropoda; class Insecta; order Orthoptera; family Acrididae; genus Schistocerca; species Schistocerca americana. Next base: position 921,656,059 of record NC_060119.1, on the reverse strand, counting down.
TTTTCCTGCTGTGAAAGAGGAAATTTGAGTCCCATGGTACCAGGTATAAACTGCTATATCACAGCTGATACGTAGGTGCAAGATCGTCTCAGAGCTTCACAGTAAAAATTTGTTTTATATCTTGAGTTTTCCCCTCATTGTTATAGTACATACCAATATGTTCTTTGATTCGTGCTGTATGGATTGTTACCTTCCAGGCATGTAATGGGCAAAGCTACCTGTTTCTTTTGTCTTTGCTTTCTTACGTTTACCCCTTTTTATAGCATTATAGAGTAAACGTTCCTTCTGTCATTTAATTTTTATCTACGAACATTTGGCTGTATAAGAATGTTTTCTTGTTTAATATAATCTGTTCCTGTGCATACGTTGACGACTCTTAGATCCTTCATTGCACCAACTTGTGTGTTTTTCTTCTTTCTTCCCGGTAATGTATATTTCATGCCTGATACTGTCACTCTTTCATGGGAATTTCCATCTGGCTGCGCCATGAGTTTTGTACTTCAGGGTTCTTTGTATTATGCAGCATACTGACCTACATCTTTGACAATATTATATGTGGTATTGTATTGTATTGTATGTCAACCAGAGGCTTAGAAACGACGGAGAGGCTCCGTCACCGCAGCAGCCGCAGTGGTCCACAGCCCTACTACGACTACCGCAGTCCACTTCACCCCTCTGCCGCCCCACACTGAACGATTCTTCCAGGGTTATTGTGCGGTTTGGCCCCCAGGGAACCAGGTAACGTTTTACACGAGACGAGTGTAATCTCTATGTTTGCGTTGTACAGTAATGGTGGTGTACACGTACGTGGAGAACTTATTTGTGCAGTAATCGCCGACACAGTATAGCTAAGGCGGAATAAGGGGAACCAGCCCGCATTCGCCGAGGGTATAGAAAACCGCCTAAAAACCATGTACAGACTGGACGGCTCACTGGACCTCGACACAAGTCCGCCGGGCGGATTCGTGCCGGGGACCAGGCGCTCCTTTCCAAACCGGAAAGCTGTGCGTTACACCGCAAGGCTAACCGGGCGTGCCTTATATGTGGTACTGCATTTTAAAACATTAAATATGTTTCACTTGCACCAGAGGGAAGAGGATAAACATTGTTTTAGACCTCACGGAGTCCTTTTCCGGACAGATAATCAAAAATGTACCATATGAAGTGTTCTACGTAGTTCATCTGTTTCTTGCAGTATAACTGGATCATTGGAGAGCAGAAGAAATAAGACCATATGTAAGGTATATCTTTAGTTTTAAATATATTTAGTTTTTAGTGAGGCACAAATTTATTAAAATGTGTTTTGAAAAGACTGGGTAAGTCGCTATTATATTCATATTCTCTGTAAGAAGTACACTTCCGTGGAGTCTACTGATGACGGAATGAGTACGCAAGCCGTCACGTAACATATTCCGCCGTCACGTAATATATTCACGAATATAGCACTCTCTCAGCTATGTGTTTTACTTCAATGTACAAATCATATTGCGATAGATTCCGTGTACACCCATGTCTCTGAGGATATCAAAAAGTATGAAAGAATTTCCAGATTCCACATCTGCCAGAATTTCTACCAGTTCCGTGAGTAGTGACCAGCTTGATCGTATTTAGACCATAGCTACTACCTTCGTTGACCAGTGCCACGGAACCAGTAATTAATTTTTGGTTTGGCAAATAAAAAACCTGTAGTTGTCCTTTTGGGCGGAGTTATTACGTTTGATGTAAAACGTTGTGTGATGGCTGCTCTCTGCAACCCTTTGCACTGGAGATTTCAGTTCACCTGATCAAAGGCTCTTCCATAGTCGAGGGAAGCAAACTCAGTTTCTCCATTCTCGTTTGCTACGGGAGGCCCACCCCCCTTCGTCTTAGGGTAAGGAAAAAATATAGTGTAGTCAGGGGTTTTTCTTTTACGAAAATCATTTAAAAGCCTGTATTACGCAAGTTTTTAACGGGGTCAGAAATTGAACTTCTTTATGGCTTCTTACAAGTCGCCATTCGTCTTCCAAAATACTGAAAATGCTCCATGCCCCCACGTCTACTTCCCGTTTAAAGAAGTACGTTCCACAGAAAAATTACGTTAATCTCGGTTGTATGTATCATTGATTTCAAATTTAAAGCAAAAACTGCGTTGCATTGAGCAGGAGATACCACCCCACACAGCAAGCTTATTACAATCTAATCCATACAGGCAGTCCGAAATGCAATACAGTTGGAAGGTCTAACTATAAAGAATACATGATCAAAAATTCAATTTACAATCATATTTATAGGGATGAACCTAACCTTCTTCCCTCAACACCTATTAGGTCCAGCTCGGTTGATCGTTAAATTTATTAAAATAACAGCCAATATCCTTGTCTTTCTCATGAGCTGAATTTTGAAAAGTTAAATAGCAGACATCCCCGCTCCTTACATTCTTCGTAGTTTGTTTGTGATATATGTACATAACTGCATCAAAAACTTGGAGAATTGTCCGCTTTCTGATATACGCTTTCTTAATTTATCCTGCAGTTTTAACTTTTATGGCGTCACAAAATTCTCGGAATACCATATGTTTCGAAGAACTAGGATGAAACGAGTTTTTCTACAGAAGTAAGCAAATACATCACTGTATACAAAACAAAACACAGTTACAGAACACAATTTGTAAAAACATTTACACCTATCTTCAATCATTTTTTCTCGGTATGTGGTTACATTTATACCCTGAGCACGTAGTGAGCACGATTCCGAATAGGAACTCAGTAACTTTGTAGCTTACAGAACCGTACATTAACTCTGTAACTTTCAGAACTTCCCGAAACATGACACTTAATAGTACGGCGTGGCACCGCAGAGAGCGCTGAATAACATGGCACAGCCTCTCTGTGTACCCTACAAGTCTTTGGCTGAACCTCGTAGTGCTGCTAGTCATAATCAAAAGCGGAATACAAACAGCTGTCGATAGTCACAGAACCAACAAGATGGTGCTCTGTGGACCACATGCATGTGTGTGTCGCTGTTTCTAGTTCTGAAACTATAAAGACATCCGTCATATGTAATGCTGGAGGAACTATTAATTATTTTACAGAATACGTTCATTCACAAAATTAAAGAAAAATATTTTTCTAGAATCGGTTCTCCACGTTAATCTATCCAGTGCAAGCCTTTTCATCTGTGAATAACTAATGCAGTGAGTAGCTAATGCAACCAACATCTGTTTCAACTTGCTTACTGTACCTCCTCCCCCACTCCCAGATTACCAAACATGATTTCTTGAGACCCACGACACTATGTTGTATCATAAAATTCTGTTCTCTCCGATTCGATTCAATACTTCTCCGTTTGTTATCTGATTTGTCACCTAATCTCCAGTATTCTTTTGTATCACCACATGTTAACAGTCATTCCCTTTTTCTCTGAATCCACTTTACACTGCCGCACAAATACCTTCAGAAAAGACGTCCTAACATTTAAATTTTTATTTGAGGTAGATAAATTTCTCTATCTCACAAACGCTTTTCTTGCCATTGCAGAACTATTTTTTTTAAATCTGATTCTTACAACATCGCCTGATTTCGTACGACTGCACTCCGTAACCAGGTAACCAGGTTTACTTTCCTTCATATTCATTTTATTACCAATTTTGAAGACAGCCCATTCCATTTCCACTGATCTTCAAGTCCTTATGCGTCTCTGGAAGAATTACAATATCTCGTTCATGTGTGCCCTGTAGCTTGCAAGTACAACTTCGAAGCGTTTATGCCTTATCCTTGTACATATTTTCACTTTGCTAATTTCTCGTTGGTTTCCTTTCGTACTTACTCAATGTACAAGTTGCATAACAACGAGCGTAAGCTACTCCCCATTTTCAGCTACTGCTTCCCTTTCATTTCCTTTGATTCCTACAATTGCAATTTGGTTTTTGTAAAAGTCGTAAATACACTTTACTTCCCTTTACTTTGCTCCTGCACCTTCAAAATTTTAGTGAGTGTAGAGCCAACATTGACGAAAGCTTTCTCTAAATCTAGAAAAGCTATAAACGTAGGTTTGATTGTCTTCAGTCTGTCTTCTACGTCCAAGGGGGAGTACTGCCTCGTGTTGCTACACTTCTCCCGAATCCAAAATTACCTCCCCTGAGGTCATCTTCTTGCAGTCTTTCCAGCATTCTGGAGATAATTCGTGCTGGTTCTGTAATACTCGGATCAGTCAGCCACCTTCGATCTTTGGGATTTGAACTAATACGTTCTCGTTGAAGTCTGAGGGTATTTTTCCTGTTTCGTAACTTTTACGTGCCAGGTCAATGTTTACGTAATAATACGTTCTTCTCCCAAGGATACCAATAATTCTGAAGGAACTTCATCTACTCCAGCTGTGTAGTTTTAATTCAGGTCAGATCTGTTAAATTTTACTCGTAGTATCCTATCTGCCGTATCATCTTCAACTCCTTTCTCTTCACTGTATTCAAGTTTAGTTTTATTCGTACAAACCTTGTATATATTTCATCCCCGTTTTGGTTTTCCCATCTTTGGTTTGTACTAAATTAATATCTGACATCTTGATATCCTCATAACTGCTTCTTTTTTCTCGAAAGGCTTTTTCCGTGCGTACTTCTGTGGCTTTTCATTTTTCCTCAACTATTTCTGTTATGGCACTTTACACTTCCTGTCATTCTTATCTTTTATATCTGAATAAGTTACAAACTCATAATTAATCACTTGCAAACACTTTAAGGAGTTCTGACAGTCGATCAGAATACATTTATATAAATTCAAACGATCTAATCGATCTAAAGGGGAAAAAAAGACGTGTCTCCGCACAAGATACATGAAAATATTTTCCTTGGCGACGTAGTTAAAATCTCCGTCTGGAAATTATGATTAAGGTATTCCGTGATCTATCCACTTCTCATCAGTTGGATATTCATTTTTAGAAGATGATTGGCGATTTCAGTAATCACCCTTGACTAATCTAAGAGTTTTTCCTCCAGTAACGAACTTCTAAGAAGGCAGGGCAACACGGAAACGTAGCTTTTCTTTGACGGTATTTACGAATTCATAAAGAAAATTTGATGAGCGTTCTGTCATCGTTGTTTGCTATTTAGGGCACTTGTGTTTTTAAATGAGAAGACATCAAAGTCAATGAAACGTACGCCAAACACCTCTTTACTATACGTGAGCTGAAAACGAACATGACCAAAACTATACACGACGGTGCCAGAGAATGAAGCACAGTGAAGAACTGTCATGCCACTATCGTGAATCAATCACAGTTAAAGTATAAAACGTGTCAGTTCCTTTATTATATGTGCCAAGAACTACAAATATCATAAAAACATTGAAATCACAAGGAAGTAAAGAAATATGTAATAATAAAATAGAGGTTAATTAATGGGTAAATATTTCATCCTAATATGCAGTCGATGGATTTCGTCAGTAATTTGATCAAACCAGGTACTATCCAGAAAGATCTTATTGAACACACTCAAAGATTACATACGCCTGACCTCAGTACCGTAGTCACGAGATGTACAGTTCCTGAAATTCTATAAGTGCCTGATGCGTTCCTTACAATTCCCACAGTACACCTTGCTCAGAGAAGCCCAAATCTTCCATGGAAGAAATAAACCGTACCATTAATTTCAGCAATAGCTTCTTCCAAAATTTTAAAGAGTCCTTAAATTTGGAAAACTAATAAATACCGTACTCATCCACTCCCATACCCATTCCCCACCTCGCTCATACCACACCTAAACACCATCCTCTCTACCTCTTTTTTTACACACACACACACCCAATCTCCCTCTCTCTCTCTCCCTCCCTCTCTCTCTCTCTCTCTCTCTCTCTCTCTCTCTCTCTCTCTTTCTCTCTCCCTTCCCCTATGTATACTATCCCGTTTATTGAGCTACGAGAAACATGCCAAACATACCTTCACTATCAGAAATATTGTCCTAAACACTTCGTCGTTCATTTTGTAAATAGCATAAGAAAATTTTGCAATGTAAAAACACGATAATAATTTTTATAAAGAAAGTAATGTAATAAATATATATTTTATTACGAAAGCCACACAAAATGAAAAATGAGCAAAGAAAATTCTCTGCCTCCACAAAACTCTTTGGAGACAACAACAGCCACACTCTTTGGTTTAGTTTATATTTCGTAAAGTATGTGGGAGTCACCATCGGTGGAAAAGTGCCTGTTTCACTTGACATTTAACGATACTGGTAAGCACACATTATGTTTCCCAGAACAGTGTCTGCCACAAGAATAAAAACAGTGAGTAATATCATCAAAGTTAATCTTACAGTCGTAATATTCTTTCCACATACAGTGCTCACTTTTTCGTCCCTGTATTTGCCACAGATCCACGACCTCCACAATACTCCAAACTAAATTGATTATCTGATGATGAATCGCCAGGCGATTCGAAACCGGTCATGAATAAATAAAAATTGAAGAAAAACCTTTAACAAGACAGTCGCAGTGTTTCAAATCCAGAATGGATAAAAGTTTTATTTTGTTCCTTATCTCTCTCACTCTGAGTGCCAAAAGTGAGGTAGGAATGCAGGACAAAACTTATTAAGGGAGATAATTTGAAAAGAAATATTACTACAGTTTCATCGTCATCGCGCTATTCGGGGGCAGAGAATGAACTAAGTTATTAGTGACTGGGAGGAAATAGGCTATGACCCTCTTGAGCAGCACATTCCGCCATTCACTTGCAGTAAATTATGGGAAGACCAGAATACGTAAGTCAGGATAGTCTCATGGCTATTTCACCATCGCTTTGCCTGACTGTGATTCTAATTTGTTAATCACAAGTTCAGCTAACTCAGAATAGAAAACTACAGATTGATATTAGGGCAGCTATATACCTACACTGGAATAGTTACAGCAATTGCAGACTATCTCCGAATTATTCCAGGCGGATTGCTATCAAGTGACATGTCCATCTGGGCTCGAACAGTAGATTACGTGTAACGTCATTGCTCTTGACGGTTTCTCTGCTAAAAGTTAACTAGGTAACTCAGCTATTTACAGTGCAGAGATGTGACAACAACCGTTCCCTTCCCAGCAGCTTAATTGCTAGCAGCCCATTTTCATAGTTCGATGATTCTCTGGTACCGACAAAAGGTGAATGGTAGCGTCTGATTATGTTTGCAATGATAAGAAATGTCACACTTGGGGCGTGACGACCCTAGATATGCAACACGGTATGCCGACAGACGATTGCGCAGTGCGTCCTTGAAACAGCAAAGACAGCTTACCGCTAACACAGGCGTGAATTCCTTGTGAATTGAAACGTATTAACAAACGTTTGTAACAAAACCACGGATCGCCCCTAAATAATGATTTTCTTGACTACCTACAACAAAACACATCTACAGTTACCATTAAAGCTACAACGCGGAACTGCGCTAGTATCGTCTCTGTTGCGTATCGAATAGGAAAGCAAGACCACTTAGCGTCTCATGAAGTTCCCTTCTTATAACTGACCTTACAGTATGTGTAAACTCGAACTAATTATCGATGTCATTCCACAACAGTTATTTTACTGGCTGCTTTATAATTTTACTTATATATGTGAAGTGATGCAAATTGTCGTAGCTGTTTTGGGAAAGTACCGGACCTCCAAGCGGTAATAGGAAGCAATGATGCTCAGATTGTTGTAGACACTAAAGGTAAGCCGAAATTTTTTGCGAAGAACCTAACGGTGTTCCTAAAGGACAGGCTAAACATGATTGGCGGTGACGGGTTTGTTACTGCTAGAAGTAGTTTGTCTTGTCGCGAAATTGAAGTAGATAGTTCCTGTGAGCTAGTACGGCATTGGTCAGTGTTGGCAACCGGAATAAAATAATATTGGAATCCTTTTACCGACCTCCCGATTCAGATGATAAAATTGCTGAAAGGTTCAAAGAAAACTTTAGTTTAATTTCACACTCTACCCAATTCATTCAATTATAGGAGGTATGTTGACGAAAATACATGTTTAATTCAGGAGGTACGCATAAAACATCATCCGAAATAGTGCTAAACGCATTCTCTGAAAATTATTTCGAGTAGTTAGTTCATGAGCCCAAGGGGAGTAGTAAACGGTTGTGAAAAATACTTGACCTCTTAGCAACAAATAATCCTGAGTTAACAACGAGCATCAAAACGGATACAGGGATTAGTGAACACAGGGTTGTCGTAGCAAGACTGAATATTGTAACCCCCAAATCCTCCAAAAATAAACAAAAAATATACCTATTCACAAAAGCAGATAAAAAAATCTCTTGACGCCTTCCTGAGAGACAATCTCTTTCCAAATTAACAATGTAAGTTTAGACCAGATGTGGCTTGAATTCAAAAAAATAGTATCGGCAGAAATTGAGAGATTTATACCAAATAAATTAAAAAACGACGGAGCTGATCCTCCTTTGTACACAAAACGGGTCAGAATACTGTTACAGAAGCAACGAAAAAGTATGCCGAATTTAAACGCAAGCAATATCTCCAAGATAGGCGGTCTTTTATAGAAGTTCTAAATTTAGCGCGGACTTCAATGCAAGATGCTTATAATAGTTTCCACAACGAAACTTTGTCTCGAAACCAGGCAGAAAATCCTAAGAGATTCTGGTCGTATGTGAAGTACTCTAGCGGCAAGACACAATCAGTTCCTTCTCTGCGCGATAGCAATGGAGATATTATAGAAGACAGTGCTGCCAAAGCAGAATTACTAACCACAGTCTTCCGAAATGCCTTCACAAAAGAAGACGAAATAAATGTTCCAGAATTCGAATCGAGAACAGCTGCCAACATGAGTAACGTAGAAGTAAATATTCTCGGAGTAGTATAGCAGCTTAAATCACTTAATAAAAGCATGTCTTCTAGTCCAGACTGTATACCAGTTAGGTACCTTCCAGAGTATGCTTATGCAATAGCTCCATACTTAACAATCGTATATAACCGTTCTCTCGACGAAAGATCCATACCCAAAGACTGGAAAATTGCACAGGTCACACCAATAATCACGAAAGGTAGTGGAGTAATCCACTAAATTACAGGTCCATCATGCAGCAGGATTCTGGAATATACACTCCTGGAAATTGAAATAAGAACACCGTGAATTCATTGTCCCAGGAAGGGGAAACTTTATTGACACATTCCTGGGGTCAGATACATCACATGATCACACTGACAGAACCACAGGCACATAGACACAGGCAACAGAGCATGCACAATGTCGGCACTAGTACAGTGTATATCCACCTTTCGCAGCAATGTAGGCTGCTATTCTCCCATGGAGACGATCGTAGAGATGCTGGATGTAGTCCTGTGGAACGGCTTGCCATGCCATTTCCACCTGGCGCCTCAGTTGGACCAGCGTTCGTGCTGGACGTGCAGACCGCGTGAGACGACGCGTCATCCAGTCCCAAACATGTTCAATGGGGGACAGATCCGGAGATCTTGCTGGCCAGGGTAGTTGACTTACACCTTCTAGAGCACGTTGGGTGGCACGGGATACATGCGGACGTGCATTGTCCTGTTGGAACAGCAAGTTCCCTTGCCGGTCTAGGAATGGTAGAACGATGGGTTCGATGACGGTTTGGATGTACCGTGCACTATTCAGTGTCCCCTCGACGATCACCAGTGGTGTACGGCCAGTGTAGGAGATCGCTCCCCACACCATGATGCCGGGTGTTGGCCCTGTGTGCCTCGGTCGTATGCAGTCCTGATTGTGGCGCTCACCTGCACGGCGCCAAACACGCATACGACCATCATTGGCACCAAGGCAGAAGCGACTCTCATCGCTGAAGACGACACGTCTCCATTCGTCCCTCCATTCACGCCTGTCGCGACACCACTGGGGGCGGGCTGCACGATGTTGGGGCGTGAGCGGAAGACGGCCTAACGGTGTGCGGGACCGTAGCCCAGCTTCATGGAGACGGTTGCGAGTGGTCCTCGCCGATACCCCAGGAGCAACAGTGTCCCTAATTTGCTGGGAAGTGGCGGTGCGGTCCCCTACGGCACTGCGTAGGATCCTACGGTCTTGGCGTGCATCCGTGCGTCGCTGCGCTCCGGTCCCAGGTCGACGGGCACGTGCACCTTCCGCCGACCACTGGCGACAACATCGATGTACTGTGGAGACCTCACGCCCCACGTGTTGAGCAATTCGGCGGTACGTCCACCCGGCCTCCCGCATGCCCACTATACGCCCTCGCTCAAAGTCCGTCAACTGCACATACAGTTCACGTCCACGCTGTCGCGGCATGCTACCAGTGTTAAAGACTGCGATGGAGCTCCGTATGCCACGCAAACTGGCTGACACTGACGGCGGCGGTGCACAAATGCTGCGCAGCTAGCGCCATTCGACGGCCAACACCGCGGTTCCTGGTGTGTCCGCTGTGCCGTGCGTGTGATCATTACTTGTACAGCCCTCTCGCAGTGTCCGGAGCAAGTATGGTGGGTCTGACACACCGGTGTCAATGCGTTCTTTTTTCCATTTCCAGGAGTGTATATTGTATTCAAACATTATGAATTACCTCGAAGAAAACGGTCTATTGACACACAGTCAACACGGATTTGGAAAGCGTCGTTCTTGTGAATCACAACTGGCTCTTTACTCGCTTGAAGTGCTGAGTGCTATTGACAATTGAATCTGTATTTCTTGATTTCCGGGAGGGGTTTTTAACTGTACCACACAAACGGCTTGTAGTGAAATTAGTTGGCCAGGGGGGCGAGCGGTTCTAGGCGCTACAGTCTGGAACCGCGCAACCGCTACGGTCGCAGGTTAGAATCCTGCCTCGGGCATGGATGTGTGTGATGTCCTTAGGTTAGTTAGATTTAAGTAGTTCTAAATTCTAGGGGACTGATGACCTTAGAAGTTAAGTCCCATAGTGGTAAGAGCCATTTTGTAGTGAAATTGCTTGCTTAAGGAATATCGTCTCAGTTATGTGACTGGATTCCTTATTTCCCGTCAGAGAGGTCACAATTCGCAGTAACTGACGGAAAGTCATCGAGTAAAACAGAAGTGATTTCTGTCGTTCCCCAAGGTAGTGTTACAGGCCCTATGCTGTTCCTTATCTAAATAACCGATTTGGAAGACAATCTGAGCAGCCGTCTTAGGTTGTTTGCAGATGACGCTGTCGTTTATCGACTAATAAAATCATCAGAAGACAAAACAAATTGCTAAACGGTTTAGAAAAGGTATCAATGTGGTGCGAAAATTGGCATTTGACTCTAAATAACGAAAAGTGTTAGGTCATCCACATGAGAAAGGAATCCGCTGAACTTTGGTTACACGATAAATCAGTCAAATCGAAAGACCGTAAATTCAACTAAATGTCTAGGAATTACAATTATGAACAACTTAAATTGGAAGGAATACACAGAAAATGTTGTGAGGAAAACTGACCAAAGACTGCGTTTTATTGGCAGGAAACTTAGGAGATGTAACATCCACTACAGAGACTGCCTACACTAAGCCAGTCCGTCCTCTTTTAGAATACTGCTGCGCAATGTGGGAGCCTTACCACATACGATTGACGGATTACATCGAAAAAGTTCAAAGAAGAGTAGCACGTTTTGTATTATCGTGAAATAGGGGAGAGAGTGTCACTGAAATGATACAGGATTTGGGGTGTGCATCATTAAAACAAAGGTGTTTTTCGTTGAGGCGGAATCTTCTCATGAAATTCCAGTCACCAACTTTCTCCTCCGAATGCGAAAATATTTTGTTGACACCGACCTACACAGGGAGAAACGATCACCATGGTAAAATAAGGGAAATCAGAGCTCGTACGGAAATATATAGGTGTTCGTTCTTCCCGCACGCTGTAAGAGATTGGAATAATAGAGAATTGTGACGGTAGTTCGTCGAACCCTCTGCGAGGCACTTAAATGTGAGTTGCAGAGTATCCCTGTAGATGTAGATGTAGATTCAGTTAATTCGTTGAATGCATACAGCCACCTGTGGACTACGAGTATACAAAGTACTTGTGACTCTTTCTTTCTTAGAGGCCTCTCACATTCTCTGCCTTTTATCATTGTCAGTACCGCTCTATTTCGATTCTTACAGCTAAATTTTTCCCGTCATACGGATTGGGAAGGAGCGCCTGGTCCCCAGCACAATCCGCCCGGCGGACTTGTGTCGAGGACCGTTGAGCCGGCCACTCTGTGGGTGGTTTTTAGGCTGTTTTCCTTCTACCTCGGCAAATTCGGGCTTTTATTTCTTATACTACTTCTTATTTTATTTTGATGCACTTTCTCCCGCCATTTCTTCTAAAAAATTCTGCAGATTTGTAATAACTGATGAATGATAATTTATACTCCTTGTCCTCCTTCACAAGATTCACATAAATTTCTTCGTTGTCCTTCGGGCGGCAGGGAGATATTTCTGGAACTTATTTACGTTGCATTTTGATGGGAAAACTACTCTCTCATCACCAAACAATAAAGACATGCAACCCACACATGTTCAAAAAAAAAACACACAGTGAAAGTGTAATCTTTATGTGAAATGCGCTACCAAGAGCCGAAAATCGAAAATCGTGATTTACGCGAAACAACAAGGCACAATTCCAAGGGGATACATAACTATGTGATCACAAGATCCCCAGAAATTGCTACTGAGGATGCCTTGTAAATAAAAAGAAGCGAAACGTGTACAGCATAAAAACCAACAGCTTTTTCTTTAGTTACACAGACTCTCCAAGAAGATAATAATAGTAATAATATAGAAGAGGCTAAGGAACAAAAGAAAATATACAAATTGTGATATTCGTTTCGTCTGTCAACATTCAGTGACCTCTCAGTGACTATGTATGCTTAGTATAAGTCACTGTTTAACATTTCGCAACCAGGAGTAGTATGCCCCCGGCCCACCTGGCCGTCATCCGGGGACAACGACGTTGAGCCCTCACTCACACCATCCAGGATAGTACGCTGACTCCGGTAATTACTTAGTAGGAGCCGCAGCACTAAGGCGATAGAGGTTTATCAGAAGATGATCAACACTCTTAGATCGGTCAACGAAGAAAAATGAGAGGGAAAGAATCGTTCAGCGTCAGGAGGGAGTGCCATGGACAATATACTAAAAGTCCTGACATGTGCAATGTGGGCGTGGGAATGGCGGGGAGAGGGGGGGGGGGCGTTTAGAGTTCATTTATTTATTTTTCCCTAATGAATCGAAAATCACATCTTCTATTGAAAATGTCTCCCTGCACAGAATTAAACTGCATTAAATTTTCTACAAAAAGGTCTTTTTCATTTTTGGTCTAGGACTAAAGTTTCCACATTGCAGCGAGTGGGAACATCGTGGTTTATTAGAACAGAATTTTAGTGGTAAAAAATTTATGTTTATTTTTAAATGATGTTGGTTAAGAACGTATTTGAAATATCAATACCACATTGTGCAGTAGAGCCGTATTAAGGCATAAATTGTGTTCTGGGGAGGAAAAGCGTGGGGGTTCGCGGGATGGAAGGCAGAAGGAGGGTACCAACAACCCCTTCCCCCCCCCCCCCCCCCCCCCGTCATCACCACCCTGTTATGCCAAGGACTTAACTGTGTGGCTGCTAAGGAAAAAAATAATTATAATTTGGTTTCTTCTTTTCCGGGCTGATTTTAATAAATGCTAAGTGTCTCAAATATTTAATTTTTGTTTCGGGAGCTACTATACCGGGTTACACTTATCTTAGTTTTAAGTTCCCTTGCGTCTGATAGAGGTCCCAGTTTCCTTGCAGTTAGTGAGATTTAGGCTTCCACTGATTTCTCTAAATACCAGTAAGGTTCCTCTGACAAGGACACAATCGATTTTCTCTCCCAACCTATCGTCCATCTCGAATGAATTCATCATCGAGAGGATATTAAACACCAGACTCATAAACGCTTCTGTCAGCTACTTCTTTGAAGGAATCAGGAAGAGTTAATGTCTTTTCTAGATGAAACGAAAGTGTATGTACGTATGTATGTTCCATATCTCCTCCTAAATCACTGAATCGATTTCAGCCAATCTTGGCACACATTGTACTTACTGTCTTGAAAGAACCACTGAGGGCTAAGAACCACCTACCCCTCAAAGTGGTGAGGATGCAGATGAAAACGATGCGTAGTTTATGACGCGGAAATAGTCCGACTTTATTCAAGCAGTGTTTGAGGGTAAGAGCGCTTAGTGACTTGCAAACAACTTTGCACATAATTTCAAACCTTCACGAGACTTTTTATCGCTGATATCCCTCACAAATGATGAAAGCAAGAAAGAATATCGCTTGCTACATTGTCGCTGTTTATGCTGTCCAACTGCCGCATCAGGCATGATCTTCTAATTTATTGCTTCATTGATACTAACTCTATTCGCGGCATCTTTCGTAGACAGCACCCACGTATAACACGGGACGTACCTGCAAAATTATACAGTTGTGAGATACATAGTGCCGGAGACAAGGAGTAATAAACATTAAGGTGCGTGAAAACGACACTGCTGGATGAAATTCGCTAGAGATACAGATGAAATATACCGGCTGATCAAAAAGTCAGTATAAATTTGAAAACTTAATAAACCACGGAATAATGTAGATAGAGAGGTAAACATTGACACACATGCTTGGAATGACATGGGGTTTCATTAGAACAAAAAAAAAAAAATGACAATCGTGTATAAAAGGAGCTGTAATGAGAGAGACAATCAGATACGCCAGCAGTCGCTGCATGTTGACGTTGCCTGAAAAGGCGCTTTTAGTGAAGCTCTATTATCAGAATGGGGAATGTGCTAGTTCAGCGTTATGATCCTATCGCCACAGGAAGGGGATTCGAACGGGTAAAGGTCCGTTGACAAATGCAGCTGTGGCGAGAATGATTTCGAAGTTCGAAGCCAGGGGTTGTTTATACGATAGACCCTGTAGTGGCCGACCGAGCACAAGGCGTAATGCTGCTGAGACAGTTCAGGAAGAAATGGAGACTTTAGCGGGTTCGTCTACGCACGGGGAAGTCAGCGCTCGTGCAGTCGCACGTCGCACCGGCATTCCATACACTACTGTTTGGTTGGCACTTAGGAGTACCCTCCGATGCTATCCGTACAAAATCCATCAGCATCATGAACTGTTACCTGGATATTTAGTGAAGCGGAGGGCATTTGCGGTGTGCGCGTTTCAAAAGGTGGTGGAAGATGACGATTGATTGAGTAACGTGTTGTGGACCGACGAAGCTCATTTCACGCTCCGAGGGTCTGTCAACGCCCAGACTGCAGAATTTGGGCTACCGAAAATCCTAGAACTGTCGTGCAAACTCCATTGCACGACGAGAAAGTCACGGTATGGGTTGGATTTACCACATCTACCGCTATCGGGCCTTTTTTCTTCGAGGAAATGAGTGATTCTGGTTTTGTAACCGCTACCGTGACGGGTGGGAGGTACGCCGATATGTTACAGAATCACATCATTCCCAGCCTGGCTGATAAACACCTCCTGGAACGTACGATGTTTATGCAGGATGGCGCTCCATCCCATATTGCTAGACGTGTGAAAGATCTCTTGCGCTGGTCGTTTGGTAATGATCGTGTGCTCAGCCGCCACTTTCGTCATGCTTGGCCTCCCAGGTCCCCAGACGTCAGTCCGTGCGGTTATTGGCTTTGGGGTTACCTGAAGTCGCAAGTGTATCGTGATCGACCGACATCTCTAGGGATGCTGAAAGACAACATCCGACGCCAATGCCTCACCATAACTCCGGACATGCTTTACAGTGCTGTTCACAACATTATTCCTCGACTACAGCTATTGTTGAGGAATGGTGGTGAACATATTGAGCATTTCCTGTACAGAACATTATCTTTGCTTTGTCTTACTTTGTTATGCTAATTATTGTATTGATGAAGCGCTATCTGTCGGACATTTTTTGAACTTTTGAATTTTTTTGGTTCTAGTAAAACCCCATGTCATTCCAAGCATGTGTGTCAATTTGTACCTCTCTATCTACACTATTCCGTGTCCAGTTTTTATACTGACTTTTTGATCACTCACTATGTGCAAATATGAGTGAAGTATGTTAAATATACAGGGTGTTACAAAAAGGTACGGCCAAACTTTCAGGAAACATTCCTCACACACAAAGAAAGAAAATATGTTATGTGGACATGTGTCTGGAAATGCTTAATTTCCATGTTAGAGCTCATTCTATTACTTCTCTTCAAATCACAATAATCATGGAATGGAAACACACAGCAACAGAACGTACCAGCGTGACTTCAAACACTTTGTTACAGTAAATGTTCAAAATGTCCTCCGTTAGCGAGGATACATGCATCCACCCTCCGTCGCATGGAGTCCCTGATGCGCTGATGCAGTCCTGGAGAATGGCGTATTGTATCATAGCCGTCCACAATACGAGCACGAAGAGTCTCTACATTTGGTACCGGGGTTGCGTAGACAAGAGTCTTCAAATGCCCCCATAAATGAAAGTCAAGAGGGTTGAGGTCAGGAGAGCGTGGAGGCCATGGAATTGGTCCGCCTCTACCAATCCATCGGTCACCGAATCTGTTGTTGAGAAGCGTACGAACACTTCGACTGAAATGTGCACGAGCTCCATCGTGCATGAACCACATGTTGTGTCGTACTTGTAAAGACACATGTTCTAGGAGCACAGGTAGAGTATCCCGTATGAAATCATGGCGGTGAATCGAGGAAGTACAGTACATACTGACGAAACTAAAATGAGCTCTAACATGGAAATTAAGCGTTTCCGACACATGTCCACGTAACATCTTTTCTTTATTTGTGTGTGAGGAATGTTTCCTGAAAGTTTGGCTGTACCTTTTTGTAACACCCTGTATGTGAAATATTTTTGACATGGGCGTATTCAGGCAAAGTCAAATCAAACTTGGTACACACGTTACTTACTTTCTGGAAATAAATTATGTGAGGTGAGAACCAGCAACCTCTAATTGGGGGGGGGGGGATGATAATGTGCAGAGAGGAGGGAGGAGGAGATGGCCATAGAGAGGGAAATGGGCAAATGGACAGAAGGAGGAGATGGAAAGAAAGAGAGGAGAGGAGGAGAAGAGCAGAGGATGGAAAGAGGAGGAGACAGACAGAGCGAGAGGAGGAGATGGACAGCGAAAGGAAAAAGTAGGAGATGGACGCAGAGAGTGGGAAGGAGGAGATGGAGAGAGGAGGAAGGAGCAGACATGTAGAGAGTGGAGGACCATTAGACAGACAGACACAGGAGCTGGAGAAGATGGACAGTGAGTGGGGAACTGGTAGAGGTGAACAGAGAGTGGTAGGAAGAGCAGGAAAGGGAGGGAGCGAGAGGAGATGGACAGAGAGAGGGAAAGGAAGAGGTGCACTAACAGAAGACTGGAGTAAATACATATTTGGGCGACGCCACGTACTCAGCTAATTCACAAATAAATTCTGGGAAATTCAATTTTCACTGTCGGTAACATTCCTGGTACACGATACTAACGTAACTTCTAGATTGCTACATTTCGAGAACACTAGATATAATTGCTGTAATATTTTAGAAAAAATTAAATATCCTTTTAACGTCACTATGCAACCGAAAGAGGTTATTTCTTTTAAATGAAGTTTAATTATACCAAGATGCCTACTATGACAACTAAAGTAAACTTCTGTGCCTTTCTTTACGTACAAAAACGTCACTTCAGAGTGGTTTCTCATATCTCGGTGTCTCAAAGTAAACAGATTTGTTTTTGCACTAAAGAACGTTTTTTTCCATTTATTCACAGCGATAACTTTCCAAATATTTCTGTCTTGAAGTCAGGTCTACGACCGCATTTATCGTTAAATTCAAAATAAAATGGTGCATTTCTTTTTTTATCTGTGAATGTTTTCGTGTATGAACGAACTGCCTCTGGTATTGTTCTCACTTCAGTGAACCAGAATCTATTGCGAAACAGTTTTTTGTTTTCGCAGTTATTATTTTACAGAACCTCAGAAAGCATCAAGCGAGACATAGTCCGAATTCCAGCTAGACGTCTTTATACACTATTACCAAACGACTTTTCATTCCATTGAGAACATAAGCTTCTTAGCGTCAAAGAAACGCCTTGAACATTAACATGTTTCAACTGAAGAGTTATTCTTCGTGTTTTTTCGATGTCCTTCTGTTGAACAACGCTGGAGGAACGAATAAATTTAATTCGCAGCAGAGGTTCATTTTGAATAAAACTTTTTTCACTTTTTACGGATTCCGAAGACATGAATGGTACATAAATTTTGCGGAATTCAGTCAGTAAACAAAGAGGCTTTATCATTGTTCCTTTTTTCTTTTTTTTCTTTTTTTTTGTTCATTCTTCGTGGTGTGTCAGGATCAAACACTACATTTGCGCCTACGCGAGGGTACAATGGTCTATGTATCTTCGGCTGGAAAACAGTCAGCCATTGTTATTCGTGCTCAAGGGCGAATAAAGAAGTGTATTCAGAGAGCACCGCAGGGAATTACTGGCGGCGAAGCCAGCTGGGAGGCGAGGCCGACACCAGCGTGCCAAACAAAGCGCGCGTTTCCACCTGCCGATCCCCTGTGCAGCTATTACCAGTGGTGTGGGGGGTGGCGCGGGAACGTCTTCCAGCTCTACTCGGTGTCATGTTAAAATTCTCACTTCTTAGAAAATTACGATGTAAAAAAGGTATTGCGTTTGTGAAAGCCTGGTCCAAAGTAAGAGAAGGCCAGGTGGCGCTAATCAGATCAGGTTAAATAAATAAATAGAAAACAAATATTTGTCTGTCTTTTGCTGACGCTTGTAACGTCAGCGCTCCTTCTACCACAAAACAGATATTTCCATATTTCATCGACTACGAGTACGTGAAGCAACAAGTTCGGGAAGAATGCAAATAAATGACATAAATGAGTACATTTCCCGGAGACAACTACCGTAGATGGTACAGAACTGACAATTTCATCGTATTACTATTATATTACGCTGTTTTGTTGAGAGTTCAGTGTAGCTAGGTCACTGCAGAGACTCTACGGAATTACATGCTTACTGTCACTAGTTTTAACGTTATTTACTTTTTCCTTCTTATCTTCATGAGTTACTAGCATAAATGACTTCGCTTTGATTACGTTTCCTTTCTGTGCCTGTCATTAAGGGTATCTTACATACCTCTTTTTATTTCGCAGAACAAATATTTGTGTTCATTACTTTCCCGATTGATACATTCTGACCGGCCGCTGTGGCCGAGTGGTTCTAGGCGCTTCAGTCCGGAACCGCACTGCTGCTACGGTCGCAGGTTCGAATCCTCCATCAGGCGTAGATGTTTGTGATGTCGTTAGGTTAGTTAGGTTTAAGTAGTTCGAAGTCTAGGGGACTGATGACCTCAGATGTGAAGTACCATAGTGTTTAGAGCCATTTGAACAATTTTTTTGATACTTTATGTATTCCTGATACCAGCGTTGTTATTTAATAACTTGGGTACACAGTATTAATGTTCCACAATATATTTATTTAATTGTTCGTCATGAACCGGCTTTCGGCTTTTTAAGATAACTTCGACAAGAACTTACAGCTACACAAAGACTGCTGTACAAAGACATGTGACATTTTATGACTACATCGATAGAAAACACAAGCACAATGTAATACTTAAACAGACTCTGAACAAATAAATCTTATATTACAGTATATTCTGTACAGTGTTGTACAAGTGAGTAAAGGCACAGGCTACTATGCCATAAGGACAAACTGGTGAATGTGATGAACAGACCGAAAAAGGGGGGGGGGGAAGGAAAAAGAAATCTAAGGAATGTGGGAGTGGAACAGTTATAACAAGATTATTATCTAACGGTGAGAAAAATAATAACTGTCTGCTGCTACTTTAATAAGGGTGAGTGGAGGAACTATGATAGGTCAAAAGGACCAGGTCAGGATTTTTTGATAGATGTTTATTAACAGCCTGATTTTCACGTATTGTTAGTTTTCATCCTTTAGTTACTTTTGAAAACAACGATTCCACCTTTGCTGAACATGCTCTGAATGAAAGTCATTCAAAATGGCTCAAATGGCTCTAAGCACTATGGGACTTAACATCTGGGGTCATCAGTCCGCTAGACTTAGAACTACTTAAACCTAGCTAACCTAAGGACATCACACACATCCATGCCCGAGGCAGGATTCGAACCCGCGACCGTAGCAGCAGCGCGGTTCCGGACTGAAGCGCCTAGAAGCGCTCGCCACAGTGGCCGGCAGAGTCATTCACATGATGTGAAATGTGGAGTTTTCCTTAAAGGAACTAAAGGCCGAGAACTAACATTAGTTCAAATTTTGGCCATTAATATATTCCAGTCAAAGAATCCTGACCTGGTCCTTAATGTTCAAACACAGTCCCACTACTCACCCTTTCTAGAGCAGCAGTAGATAATTATTATTTCTGTCACCATTAGGTAATAAGCTTCTTATAACTGTTCCAGTTCCACATTCCATAGACTTTGGGGTGGCCGAGCGGTTCTAGATGCTACAGTCTGGAACGGCGCGACCGCTACGGTCGCAGGTTCGAATCCTGCCTCGGGCATGGATGCGTATGATTTCCTTAGGTTAGTTAGGTTTAAGTAGTTCTAAGTACTAGGGGACTGATGACCTCAGAAGTTAAGTCCGATAGTGCTCAGAGCCATTTGAACCATAGACTTCTTCCTCCACCCCCCACCCCTCTTTTCCTCGGTCTGTTCGTCACATTCACCTGTTTGTCCATTTGTATAATAGCATGTGCCATTACTCACTGGTACAACATCCTCGGCTTATACATTCATATAGCTTTAATATCTGAATATACTGTAATATAAGATTTATTTGTTCAGAGTCTCTTTAGCTATTACATTATTCTTGTGGGTTCCATCGATATAGTCATAAAATGTCACATATCTTTGTTCAGCAATCCTTGTCCAGCAATCTTTGCACAGCTATGAATTCTCGCTGAAGTTGTGTGGACTGTCCGTTTAGAAGTAAGTTAGCTGACGATGGCCGAAGAAACCGAAAGCCGGTTTATAAGTTATTTAAATGTTATTGTGGAATATTAATGGTGTGTACTCAAGTTATTAATATGTCCACGTTCCTACAAGGACCGACAGAATATTCCATGAGTGTTATTGTTGGTATTGTGGTGACCACCAACCCTTACACTGGTCTGATGTAACTGTTCACACTAGCTTAGGACGTGCCAATCTCTCCATCCTAGCGTAACTGCCGCACCCTACAGCCATTACAACCTGCTCACTGTAGCCAAGCCTTGCATCCATCTACAGTTTCTACTCCACACGTCTCCTCAAGTCACCAGAGCAACTATTCTTTCATGCCTCAGAATGTGTCCTATCAGCTACTCCCTTCTTTTATTTGCATCGTGCCATTAGTTTCTCCTGTCCCCAGTTCAATTCAGAAGCATTTCGTTAGTTGTCTAATCTACCATTCTATTCTTCAATATTCTTCTGTAACTTGTATTCCTCTAAATGCCAGGATGTTTTTTCTGAAAAGAACAAAATCGATCTTCTCTCCGAGCATGTGATCAGTCTCTAATGAATTCATCATCCTAACTCTAGATTGATATTCGACGTTAACAAATTTCTCCTTTTCAGAAGAGCGTTTCTTGCTGTTGGCAGTATGTGCTTCATATCATCTCTCCTTCGGCCGTCGTCAGTTAATTTCCGGCCTAAACAACAAAACCCATGTACTATTTCTAATATCTCATTTCCTAATCCCATTCCATCGGGCTCGCTCGGTTTCATTTGACTACTTATCATTATCCTTGGTTTACTTTTATTCATATGCATCTTATACCCTCTTTTCGAGTCTCCTTCCAACCCATTCAGCTTTTGTCGTCCTTGGTGCAATTACAGCTTCATCGGTAAACCTCTTTGTTTATATTCTAACTCAATTCCTTTTTTAAATTTCTTATTGATTTCCTTTACTGATTTCTTAAAGTATAGATCGAACAATACCAGGTATAGGCTGCAACCCTATCTCACTCTATTTTCAATTACCTCTTCTCTTCAAGTCCTCCGACTCTTAGAACTGCGCTATGGATTTTGGTTCAAGCTACAGATAACCTTCCGATCCCTTTATTTTATTTCTAATACCTTCAGAATTTCAAAGAGTATATTCCAGGCATATTGTCAACAGCTTTCTCTAAATATATAAATGATATAACCATAGTTTTGCCTTTCTTCAACCAGTCTTTTCTTACAATTCGAAGTGTCAGTGTTAACTCGCGTGTTTCACATTTCTGATTTTTCATTATAATTGTAACCACGATGTATGAAATTGACAGTCCTGTAATATTCACACACATCAGCCCCTGTCTTCTGTGGAACTGGAATTATTACATTCTTCCTGAAGTTTGGGGGTATTTCTCCTGTCTCACACATCGTGCCCGCAAAGTGAAATAGTTTTATCATGGCTGGTTCTCCCGAGAATCACTGCAGTAAAATTTAAAGAAGGTATATGTGGATTGTAACAAAATTTAAAGAAGTCTTATGTGGATTACAACAAAATTTAAACACTTATGATACAGTAAAATGATAATTTATAACTTGTACTATAATCTGTGTTTGAAATATAACAGTCAAACGTTTCATTTGCCTGAGAAAGTATGAAAGCACTAACAGTAAACCTGTAGCTACTGCAGGACAATTTTCAACAATATGTTTGCTGTCTGCACCAAACCCATAGTTTCGCGAGGTCAACTTACCTCACTTGTTCAACACATCTGCACGTTGCCAGTACAAACTTGTTATTCTATTCAGCTGAGATAATATCTTCCGTGGTGAGTCACAGAATGACAGAACTATAGCAACCTACGACATGTGCTGGCAGTGTGTTTCCCATCAGCCATACCAAGTACCTTTAAGTATGATGTTCTTTCTCTCTGCAGTTACGTCAGGAGGTCTTTTGGAGTTTTAGATATCTTGGTGAAATCGGGGAGCTTAGGTGTCAAATGTTTTTCGTACATCCTCTTACCTGTATGGTGCTGCACCCAAAGCATTGAGCGAGCAACTACTCATGGTGGTAGGCCAGCAGGAAACAAGCATTAAAAAAAGGTTAATATCTTTTCTTGTCTGTACCAGGAGTTCTCAGTTCTTTCCAGCAACCTCCTGGGCGAAATAGTAGTGATGTTTGGAGAGTGGGATTCTTATTGGAAGTGAATGACAGAAGATGTCTAGTACGGGTAGGTGTACAGAAATTAAACCGAATTTCATGGAAATCTTCCCAGAAACATTAGATGACGATGAAATCAACATTATTTTCCTTAATTACGACAGAGAAACTATACAATGTAAATAAAAGCAACAATACCGTGAAACTCAGCTAAAGCAAGCAGGACTATAATACTAAAAAATTGGCAATGAGCATGCATCGAGAAGTAATAGGTACGAAATTCCATTTCTGGGGAACCAGCCACTTAAACTTACGAAAAGCCCAAAAGTAGTGAATGTCACAATGTTGGGCAAATTTCACTTCGTATTCCATTTTTCATGTCGCACGTAAATGGCACTTATAGCGTTAATAAAGTATTAGTACAATAAATGGCTTTCACTGACAAGCCATTGCTCTCCACATTTAGAAAGTAAAGGTTACGTATTTCAGGAATACTCAGCAAATCTGTGAGACCGAATGGCTTTCAGCGAACAGACTCGTGTGCAGCCGCTCGAGGCCACGAGCCAGCATGGAGGAGACAATGGGCGCGATGCGATTGAATAACCACCGCTAGCGGACGTTTGCAAAACCTCAGGGGCTTGCAGCAGTCGGCGGAAATTTCCATGAGGGTAACCGCGTGCAGTGGTCTGTGAACTCGATATGCGTAATATCCAGTCGCGGTTGGACACTCAGTATCACCTCGACAATTCTCACTAAAGTGTGAAAATAGTTTGTAAGCCAACGAAAAATTTTCCTTCCGAGTGAATCTTTAGTCAGAGTCCTGCGAAAACAAAATGTAGAAAAGTTGTTGCTATAAAAAATACGACACACTAAAGACAATGTCATGTAATTTCAGGATAGTGTGATCTTGTCAAATTTAGGATTGGCTCGTTCCATTTTAGATTGAGCCGAAGATGTCACGCTGACAGGCTACCATTTAACAGAAACCAAAGTAATATCGAGTATGCCCTATGCTTTAAGGACATTCTCAACAGATGTTGACTGCCGTACTGATGAGGTATGTGGTGGTGATACAGCCAACAAATTGTTGTTAGCATCGCTTCTTTGAAAAATCGTGTGCTGTTAATGGGGCTATGCCGCCAGTAGCAAGCGCTGATAAACCTGAACATCAGCGGTGGTCGCTTGCTAGAACAACTAATGGTTGCATCAGCACATTATTTTATAAAAGTAAGTGAACAATACCGCGTGTCGCTGAAACTCAGAAACGAGTCCCGGTACGATCAAGGGAATTACATGGTGTGTTAGCCCTCTATTCCAAATCCATAAAGAATGTTCCTAGTTTTACCTGAAGAGTGTGCTTTTGAAGATATAAAGGCTGGGAAATTTCATCCAACAGAAATTTGTAGAACATTGCAGAACATTCGAGAGTATTCGAGGACATTCCAGAACATTTGACAGTATTTGTGAGCATTCCACATCATTCCAAAAGGTTCTGGAATGTTCCACAATGATCCGGGATGCTCTGGAATGTTTAACAAAAGGCTTTAACATTCGGGAAGATTCCAGAATGTTCGGGAACATCCTGCAACATCCCATAGCATTGTGGAATATTCCAGAACACTCTCAAATGTTGTGTAATATTTTGGAACATAGTGGACCATTCGAAGTCTTCTTGGAATGTTCTGGAATTCGCCACTGGTGAGGCTACCCATAGGTAAAGGCCCGTCGTGGATTCGAAAGTCAGTTTCTTATCAATGACGAAAGGAGGGACGGAAAAAGTAGTGCAGTGAGTGAATAAAACAGTGAGCTGTGAGAGTTCAAAATGATATAGTGACTGAACATAAATCGAAAATAAAATATGAAAAGTGTGTGAAGTGCACTTATTGTATTTGTTGATAAAAAGTTGATTTGATTTATATTTTAGACCATGCCCAAATGTAAAATAGGAGGGGATCTTGACAGTTCTGAAACAAAACGGCAAAAACGAAAAACACCGAAATAAAAAAAAAACAGAAGAATAGCGCGAAGCACGTTTAAGTTCCCAACGAACGAGAATTGACACCGTGAGAAGCAAAGAAATCGAAGAAGTACGAAATGGACAGACTGAAGGATAAAGAATTGTAAAACAATCTTATAATAACAGACAGCGAACTCAAGCTAGCGATGAAAATATCACCCTACGGGAAGCGCGAACAAGGACAAGTAAACAGTACTCCCTACGAAAATAAACATGACCCGATGAAAGAATATAACAAACACATCGCACTGGAAAAATGGATAACATCTACCAATTTAGCGATGCGAAAAAATTCGGTAGAAAAACACCAGGATTCTGCTGCCTGAAAGGAAAAAGTCGATTACCCCGACTGGAAGCACCTCTGCAGGAATTTTTATATTACATGATAAAAGCGTACAATGCCAGCTTCCACATGACTTCTTCCGGTGCGGTGTCACATCGATCAACAGTAACAGAAATGAAGTCGACTGGGTTTTTCCCATCCACAGATTAATCTATCACAAAATGGGATCATAACTATCACTACCCAACGAAGATCATAAATTTCTGCAAGGTTATTTCACGAAAATGAAGAAATAGAAATTGATCAACGATGCACAAGTATCAGTGGACTGAGACCAGAACTAATCCGAGATGTACAGAGGATCTTACACGTATGATTCACATACTCAAAACAGCATTAGACCGAACGATTTCCGATACCTGTAAAGTTATAATTCGAGCCGACACGAGACCACACGGAGAACACGAACGTCGATTTAACGCACCTCAAATAGACGAAGTCACTATCGTGATTGTGGTCAACGAAAACACAAGCCGTGGCATCATTGTACAACAAAGGGAAGGACTACAATGCATTGCAGAGACACACCGCTCGTATGATACCCTTCAACATCCACTAATACTTATGCACGAAGAGAACGGATATCATTTTAATGCTAAACAAATACAACCTGAAACAGGAGTAGAAAGTAACAAAACAAGTCCCTTCGAAAGAGTTCTATGTTTAACGCTTATGATCAGAGACAAAAACATAATGACGTTCTCAACACTCACCGTTTATTCCAACAATTCCTAGTAGATATAAAATATGCAAAAGTAGAAGGGGAACGGATGCTTTACGTCAGAATGAATCAGAAGGAACTACGCACGGAAGAAGACATCCACCTCCGAGACGTAATCATAAATGATGGAAGCATTGAAGACAATGGAAATATGGTAATCTTGCCCCCATGTCCGAGGCACATGCAGGAATACCGCAAGATGTCATGCGTAACAAAATATGGACGACCTGACCTCTTCATAACATTCACACGCAGCTCGTCGCGGCCAGAATTCAAGAACAACTAAGATACGGACAAGCCCCCATGCATCGACAGGGCATAATAGCCCGAGTTTTCTGACAAAAACAAATGAGATTTACCACATCTTTGGATCCGTTAGATGTTGGATGTACACAATCGAATGGCAAAAATGTGGACTACCTCACTCTCATACTCTCACATGGATACACGACAGAATGTGTTCCTCGGATATCGAAAAAATCATCCAATCTGAATTTCCCAGTCCAGAAGGAGGTCCTGAACTGTACGACACAGTAGTGAAAAACATGATTCACGGAACATACTGGCCATTAAACACTAGTTCGCCATATTCGAGTGATGGAAAATCTAAAAAAAAAAAAAAAAAAAAAATCCAAAACCGTACTTCGACGACACATAAAGCGGGGTTGATGGCTATCCCACATACAGAAGACGATCACCCAAAAACTGTGGCTTCACAATAAAAACACGAATACGAGGCAGCGAAAAATTGGAAGTAGAAAGTCTGTGGGTAGTACCACATAACACGCTACT
This sequence comes from Schistocerca americana, assembly GCF_021461395.2. Classification (NCBI taxonomy): domain Eukaryota; kingdom Metazoa; phylum Arthropoda; class Insecta; order Orthoptera; family Acrididae; genus Schistocerca; species Schistocerca americana. The sequence continues at coordinate 921,629,130 of NC_060119.1, read as the reverse complement.
TTCCAAAATGTTCCAAGCAAACATGAATGTAGATGCTAAAATTCGGTGCAATCCATCAATATGTCTGTAAGTATTTGAACAAAGACAGTGACATGGCAGTATTTCAAATAACCAAAGACAGCTAACAACAGAACAGAATCGTCGAGATCCTCATGTACCAGGTGGGAAGATAGATCAACAGTAACGAGGCAGTGTGGTTGATTTTCGGGTTTACCATGCACGAACGCGAACCAACTGTGCAACATCTAGCAGTACATTTTGAGGATGGACAGAGAGTTTACTTCACAAAAGACCCCGCCAGAAAAACTGCAATCGAACCACCTCAGGACATAATATTAACAGATTTTTACCAACTGTGCCAAACGAATCCATTCGCGAAAACATTACTGTATGTCGACGTCACGTGGAACACAACAAGAAAAATCTTTCAACGACAAAAACAAGGAATTCCAGTATAAGAGCATCCAGAACTGGCGCACTAGGTGGAGTATACACAGTAAATCCCACCAACATCGAATGTTTCTATCTTCGGATGTTGCTACATGAAATATGGGGACCAAGAAGTTTCACAGATCTCGCAACTGTTGTCAGTTTCCTTTGCCACGCGTACAGAGAAACATGCCAATAATTAGGGCTACTGGAAAACGACAACCACAGGGAATTAACTCTACAAAATGCCTGACTCACAGCCTAAGCTGAACGAATGAGAGATTTTTTCGCCATAATTCGAACAAGACGTTACCCATCGTATCCAAAACAGCAAGGGACTCCTTCAAAGGGAGTATGAGTAATGACATACTGTGCATATCCGAGAAGCTCATCCTGAACTGATCATCGAATTCAACGACGACATCTTCAACGAAACACTCATTCGCGTAGAAGATAAAACTTCAGCAGAAACAACCAGATCTTTGTATAACTTGGGATGTAAGCACCACGAAAAGATACTATCAGTGTGCTAAACTACGAAATTACAAATGAAAATAGAAACAACATCAACGTACTACTTTGTTACATTGCTCACAACAAACCAACCCTCAAAGACGATCAAAAGGAAATATATAACATTATCATGGACGGGATCGACAGCAAACTGGCGGAATTATTTATTTGGACGCACAAGGCGTCACCGGGGAAACGTGTGTAATAAATTTATTGCTGGCGCAAATACGTGCTAAACAACACATCGCACTTGCGCCGGCATCATCCGGCATTGCAGTCACACTTATGCAAGGAGTATGAACTGCCTATTCCGTCCTACGACTACTGTTGAATATAGCCAAAGAACAGTTCCCAGTATGAAAAATCTCAAGAGCAGCTGGATGGGGTGAATTTCTAAAGCAAACTGAAATTATCTTCTGGGACAAATGCAGAACGGCAGATAAAAACTCACTCGAAGCCATGAACAGAACATTACAAGACTTGCGAGGGAGCGCTGAAGTAATAGGAGGAGCTCTACTTATACTTTCAGGAGATTTTGGACAATCACTTCCAGTTAACCCCAAGTCAACACCAGCAGACTAGATCAATGCATACTATAAAAAGTCACATCTCTGGCCACACATACAAATACTGCGACTAACAAAAAATATGAGAGTTGAACTATAGAAAGACGAAACCACAGCATATTTTGCTCAACACCTTTTACTCGTACAAACAGGCGAAGGCACATATCCTATTGACCAGACGATCGGCCACATTAAACTCAACAGTGAGTTCTGCAACACAGTCACTGCTGAAAACGAAGTCATCGACCAAATTTATCCAAACTTTGTTCACAATATACCAATCCGGAGTGACTACATGAAAGGGTAGTTTTGGGAACTAAAAATTATGTTGTTGACGAAACAATTTTTAATATTGAAAGGAAAATTCCCGGTGAAGAGAGAATTTACAAATCGATCGACACGATGGTAAACATTGAAGAAAGTGTGAACTTCCCTATGAACTTCCCTACAGAATTTCTACATTCTTTGCAAGTACCAGGAATGACATTACACTGGCTTCAACTTAAAACTAGATCTCCGACCGTACTACACAAAAAACTCAGCTTACCAAAACTATGTAATAAACAATTATGATCAGCAACCAGCTATCGAATAACATCATCGAACCCGTCGTTACGACTGAAAAGCACAAAGGACACCCACTTTTTAACCCCAGAATACTACTGATCTCACTGAAGTGCCACTCCAATCACATTAGCCTACAGTTTTACAATTAACAGAAGCGCATGGGCAAACTTTAAAATATTGCGACATCTACCTCAAAGACTTCTGCTTTTCTCACGGCTAACTATATGCAGCTTGCCCTCGAGTAGGGAATTTGAAAAATTTATACATACATACCCTGGAAAACAAAAGAAAAATGCTGTTTATAAACGAGTATTGTAAGTAGTTAGAATATGTTTTCAATAACAAATTTTTACCTCTAACTCTTTGGAAAGTATTGTAAACAGTAAAAATACGTTTTCAATAAAGTTTTTTACCTTTAATACTTTAAAGTTTTTCCTTTTATTCCAACTACCATACAACTGCATATCAATTTTCTGATTGATGACGGGCACCCGAGCTGGTTATGAATACATATGATTTACCAGATAATGTCAGTAACATTGTTACATTCTTCACTGACTATACTATCTCTTGTAAGAATGTATCGTTACTTCTTCATCCGTAGTGTCAGCAGCTATTGTGAGTGGTAAGTGACTGGAGATTATGTTGGCGTAACTTCTTAATTAAATGTAATTCAGTTTATTGACAGGTGTAAATTATCCAGAGCACAGACAGAACAAGCGACATCCAGAGCAGTCAGTGCAGAGGATAACAAGATCAAACTACTATGAAGTATAAACAATCCATTGCGAATGCAGAGTAAACAACGACCGCAGAAGATCAGAATTTATAAAAAACAAAATATGTCTTACGAACTAATACAAATGGAGCACTTTTGATTAACTTACCCCAGTAGAACCAATGAAATTACAGTAAGGGGGCACAAATGAATAATCATTTTAACAGCACAGTAGTACCTAATATTATAGAGGGAAAGCCAATGAATCAGATCCTCTGAGTTCATTAATGCTATACACAAGGCCGTAAATTATAATACACAAGCCAAATAATGCACTGAAAGCATATAAAACACTCAGATCTCACCCCAAAATCGAATTCCAAAAGTACCCAATAAAAGCCGACACTACCTTTACACTAAATAGAAAGAAAAAGAGAGACAAAATTCACAAAGAAATCAACGATCCATACATTCCACAGCACACGGAATATCCGAACAGTAAAGCAATGAAATCCAACAGCAATGATGACTTAATTTTTACAGGGAACATTTCCATCAGCTAGTACTGTTTTAGTTTCCGGTACGCATGCAGCTATGCTATAGGCCGTGCATAAAGAAGGGATCTTAACTGGGCATATACCTCGGGTTCTGCTGATGATAGAAAGGTGGGGGTCAAGTGTTTTGTATAGTCAAATGGCTCTGAGCACTATGGGACTTAACATCTGATGTCATCAGTCCCCTAGAACTTAGAACTACTTAAACCTAACTAACCTAAGGACATCACACACATCCATGCCCGAGGCAGGATTCGAACCGGCGACCGTAGCGGTCGCGCGGTTCCAGACTGAAGCGCCTAGAACCGATCGGCCACTCCGGCCGTCTTTTGTATAGTCCTTGGGCTGACAACCATTTGAACAGCCAATGAAGGAACTTCTTACTGTAACTGTTCTTCAATGCAGGGCCAATTATTTTTAATATTATACACTTCCTGCAGGTTGGGAAATGGAAAAAATGGTTTTTTTTTTCATTTTGAATTACATGGGGTTTACGGTATGCCTTAAGGGGGTTTATGGGAGCATCGTTTGCTTCATGGGCGGTCCCTGAGAGAACGCGAAGAATGTGTTTTCCACATTTTTTTCACTGTCAGCAGCGTGTATCTAAATAATTAAGAGCAACAAATGGGTCATTTTGCAACAGTAAATCCTCTAGGTATTTATCTACAAGTACCATATTCCCGTTTTCAAAAATCTTTAGCCATTATCGAGAAGCATCCCCAAAATAGGGTTTTGGGTACCAAAATCGTACCGCGGATGTCAAGACGGCTGTGAATAGAAAACGGCTGAAATTTTTCAATGTAGTTCTAAAATACTGATCTCGAGAACCCTTGGAAATTTTCTTTGCATCTTTATCCGTTTCCGAAATACAGAGTTTCAAAGCTACCTTACTTGTGTACGCGTTGTCGTGTGAGACGAAATCTAAATAAAAAATAACCCCCAACAAATTGCTCAGGTTTTACTGGTGAATTCTCTAAGTATTTAGGTAGAAGTGCCGTCTTCCCGTTTTCAAAAATCTTCATCCGTTCTCGAGAAAAACCAAATAAACATTTTTTGCGTATCAAACCCCAGTCGCAAACTCCAAGACGTTTATGCACAGAAAATGTCTGTAATTTTTACAATATATTGTTAAGCTCTCGATCTTCAACAACCTTGAAAATTTTCTTGATATTTTTATCCATTTCCGTGATACAAGAGGTTCAAAGTTATCCGACTTGTACACATAAAATACGCACGTAAAATTCGGTGTAGTTTATAAAGTGCCTTAGCACGAGGACATATAGATGAAGAGAGAGATAATGACAAGAGACAGCACCAGCGGTAAGGAGTGAACGATACAGTAGCAGTAAGAGGAAGCAAGACGAAGCAGTGACATTGAAAGGAGACAGTAGCAGTAGGACACAACGAAGGAGACTGTGGCTGTGTGATAGGATACAATGACAGTTTGAGAGACGTAAAGAGATAACGACAATGAGTTGTACTGAGTGAGTGAGAATGGGCAACTGGGAGTAGAAGGGCCGGCCGAAGTGGCCGCGCGGTTCTGGCGCTGCAGTCTGGAACCGCGAGACCGCTACGGTCGCAGGTTCGAATCCTGCCTCGGGCATGGATGTGTGTGATGTCCTTAGGTTAGTTAGGTTTAACTAGTTCTAAGTTCTAGGGGACTAATGACCTCAGCAGTTGAGTCCCATAGTGCTCAGAGCCATTTGAACCATTTGAGTAGAAGGGGCGAGAGACCCACAGTTATGGTCTCGTGGGCGTGAGCGAGTTACAGTTAGGGGAGCTTGTGGGTGTTAGAGATAAGTTGCACGTTAAAAAGAGCGCGAATATATTCGCACCGCATAATTTTTTGGAAACGTGCTGAGGAAGGTAGAATGCGGCAGCTCGCACCCCACTATTCAGAAAGACTCTTGTAAACAGGAATATTCACCGTTCTTGTGCTCCGATAGGATTGTGTTTTCCACTGGTATACACTAGGCCCAACAGAGGCTTCCTCGTGTTTCATCGTGTAATGAATTGGTGACTCATGCGGGTCGGCCCTGCCTCACTCGTATAAGCTGGAAATGTCTGCCTGGAAATGAAGTGAGGGGAGAAATTTGTCTTTGGAAATAACTAACTCATTTAAAGGGAACAGTTAAACACTTTAACACCATTTCCAACGGTGGCAGCTTTATTCCAAGCTGTGGAAAACAGTTCTCCCAAATGAAACTTGCCCATCGCACGTCCTGGTGACGAATGGGTGTAATTTGATGCAGAATTATGGTAGAAAACTTTCGCAGGTTTGTATACTGATCTGTCCAGGGGCTGAAGAGCATGCATGCTCTGAGGTGGACAGCAAATCATTCTGTGTCATTCTGACGGCAATGCTTCAGACACTGGAAAGGACAATGAGAACTATGGCCATCCAGATTTGGAAGATACTTCCCAAGTGAGCGGTGCTTCTGAAAGTTTCGAGCCTCTTTAGAAAATCATCTTCGTTCACATAGCCAGAATCAGACATTCTCGCTTCTGAACACACTGTTGGGAGATGTTTGTAGATCTCTCTAGATCGAATACCTTTTAAGACAGCAAAGGGAGAAATAGCTCTACAGCAAACTGTTAAAATAAACTCCGCCCGAACAGGCCATGAAAGCACAACGCTACCGACCACCCGTCGTGTCATCCTCAGCCCGCAAGCGTCACTGGATGCGGATATGTAGGGGCGTGTGGTCAGCACACTGCTCTGTATTAGTGACATTTTCCCCCTCTTCAACGTTTGTTATCTTCACTTTTTCCCTGGTACTTTCTGCTGTCACTATTTTAGGTGGGTCATTATTAAGGGACTAACCCGTCTCGTCAATAATAGAGACGAGGCTTATCATAAACTCCAGAAAAATTCCGATACACGTCGAAAAATGCAGTCACAGGCTGCATATTCATCCCCTTAGCTCTAGCTTTTGACAAGGCTTGTGGTTTTCGGAGTGTTAAGTCACTATGTCTCTTCATAAACCAAGTGAATTAGCCTTTACCTGCAATCATCTGTTCCATGTCCATGGAACACTGATGTTATTCGTCTTTGCATACTTGAATGCTGCTCATCGAATCTGTTCAGGAGTGCAGCCAAAATCGCTTGCAGCTAAGTCTTTCAACCTAGAAATCTTACAACCTAGACCGAGCGAGGTGGCGCAGTGGTTAGCACACTGGACTCGCATTCGGGAGGACGAAGGTTCAATCCCGTCTCCGGCCATCCTGATTTAGGTTTTCCGTGATTTCCCTAAATCGCTTCAGGCAAATGCCGGGATGGTTCCTTCGAAAGGGCACGGCCGATTTCCTTCCCCATCCTTCCCTCACCCGAGCTTTCACTCCGTCTCTAATGACCTCGTTGTAGACGGGACGTTAAACACTAATCTCCTCCTCCTCCTTACAACCTAGAACTTAAATCATCCTCTTCTTCTGGGCTGAATACAATCGGATGACGTGCTGGTCTAGGAGTTTCTTTCCTTCCATTGGCGAATCACGTTTTGAAATAGTTACCCGATCTTGAGGTGTCGAATAAGGAATTTTGAACAACGCAGCAGCTCGTCTCATACTCGCGTCTCCACATATAAGACGTCTCATTTCTTCCTCGGACCATGAGGCGTTTGGCTTTTGCCTTTTGTATGTACGCACCATTTGAAAAGAAACCAAGAAAACATGTTCTCTACAATTTTGCATTAAACATCGATTAAGCTAATAATTTACTGAGCAGAAATAGCCCCACGTGTAGAGGGCGAAATAGCTCCATGTTCAGACAAGTTGCATTCTTTAACTACGGGAGTAATCCATCACAATGAGCTTAATTCTAAAGTTTGTTCTTCTGTCCTGTCAATACTATAACAGAAAACAACCTTACTTCAAGCACAAGCAGCGATTGAGAGATACTGGCGCACACTGTAGGCAAAACGGCCTTGACTCTTCGAGAAACTAATGCACTGTTCCAAATTTCCTATTACAGGCGGATTAGCTCCGTGAGCGGAATAGACCCGCTGTGCCCTGAAGAGGAATCTCAGGCTGCAGAAGAAGAAACTGTGCATGCTGAACTGCCACCAGTTGAAGGTGACAATGAAGATGCTAAATGTGTGTTACTGCTAAGGACTGAATATCATTCCTCATTCTGTGAATGCTGCAATTTATGACTGCAGTTATCTGTCACCTTATTTATGTCACTTCATTGTAAGATAGCCATTTTTGTTACTGTTTTTGTGAAAAAAAACCAGCAGTTGACGAATGTTTGTACTTATGCGAATCTTTTGTGTCACGCTACGGATGTATGACCTAATTCTGGTCGGCGAAATGAGTCAGGAAGCTAATTTATTCTCAGAAACTTTAACACTTGGGTTTTCACTTCGCAGTAGCACTGATTCTCCCCTTCGTCCCTTCTCCCCACCCTAATCCGGGGTCAAGGTTAAGCTGAAAGTGATAATTCGGTACTGATGTGTATTACACACATATATCGTACATAAACTTTCAACTGGATGATCCGTGCTATC